>NC_143562.1:54175000-54397500 GCF_054136105.1 Typopeltis vanoorti | reverse complement strand
AAATTATAAAATACCTAAAAACAACAGGCGTAATAAATTCGGTGCTTAACCCTGCGGAGGTCGCGATCGAAAAAATTGCAGCGGAGGGGTCTCGTGTATCTGAGGGATACATTCATTACTAGTATGTGCTAAAATGCGATAAAAAAACTGCAAATATAATACATGATGGTTTATTTATTTTCAGTTACAATCTAGAAATTATTGAACAAATAAAACAACAACAACTAAATCAATACTATACTGAGATCGGAGTTCGCGGTATCTCTCAGATACAATTTATTATCAAATATCACTTTCACTTTCGCATTCGACTCTATCATTCTCATCATCGGACTGGAGTAACAAATTCGCTGAATCTCTTCAACATCTGATGGATTATCCTATCGATATATTTTTCCAGTCATTTTCAACGGTAAATAAATAAACTAAACCAATACTATACTGACATCGGAGGTCGCGATATATCTCAGATACAATTTACTATGAAATATAATACACCTCTACTGTATATAACACGTGTTAAACTAAAACTGACCGCATTCAACAGTGCGGAATATCACTCGTAATACATACATGCGCAGCTACTCATGACCTCCAAACTACACACTGGATATGTGTAAGAATATATTAAACAATTTGTTTGTATCTGTGAGATCAGCCGCGACCTCCGCACGGTTAAAACCAACTTCGCACAAAAGCAGACTCGGCTACAAGTTTATAATCTTTGCCAACTAGCTTTACCAACGCTGCTATATGGAAGTAAAATTAAGAAAATAAAACAAAAAGACAAGCTAAGATTAATAGCAGCTGAAATGAAATGAGGAAAACAGCAAAAGATATCCTATTTGATCATTAAAAATGAAGAAATAATCAAAGAATTAAAACCAGGAATCAATAATAAAGAAATATAAATACAAATTAAACTTGCCAAGAAATGATATTTTTGTTTTATCCTTTATCCAAAGGCAAGCAAACAAGTTTGCGGTGAAATACATTCACGAGTATCATAATATACTCGTGAATGTATTTCACGCGCAAACTTGTTTGCTTGCCTTTGGATAAAGGATAAAACAAAAATATCATTTCTTGGCAAGATTAATTTAATTTGAAACCAAGTGGCAAAAACTTTCTAAATATGAATGCAATACGATGAAAACTATATGAAAATAGAGTTTTTATCAGAAAACATAGTTTGCACCAGAAAAGTTTCAGAGAACACATCCATTACGAAATTCGAATTCCACAGAATGGTTACAAAGCATAGACACTACTACTCGGTCATCCAGATCAATATATATATATATTTATTTTAATTTTTTTGGTCTGTCTTTGTTATTAGAACAGACCAATACTTAGGAGTATCTTGGAGTTACATAAACTAGATACTCCTAAATAAACATAAAGTAAGTAAATGTTATGGTGATGTACACCATAACATTTCTCTTTATAATCGCTACCACTTTTTCTGGGTTGGTTTCTCGCATAACCAAACTAATTCAATTATTTTCTTACTCCAAGCTTTGCTTCATACATGCAAATTATCTGTTGCACTATGTTTAATCATCATCATCATCATATGTATCAAGGATTTAGGCCTAGTATGGCCTGTTCCGGCCTTAGAAGTCATCGTTGAATCGTTTAAGAGGACGTCTTAAACGTTTCTTTTTCCTAATGGCTTGTACTTTTAAGGCCTGTTTTGGTAATCTTTCTGTTTTCATTCTTTGAACGTGTTCCATCCATTTATGTTTATATTTTTTAATTTTTTCAATTACTGGTTCTTGGTTTAATTCTTTCATAATATTTTTGTTTCTTTTGTGATCAAATAGCGTATACTTTGCAGTTTTTCTCATAAATTTCATTTCTGCTGTTGTTAATCTTTGTTTGTCTTTTTGTTTTACTGTCCAGATTTCGCTTCCATACATTAAGACCGGTAGGGATAATGTATTGTATACTTTTAGCCTGGTTTGTTTTTGAACTAGGTTTGGTTTAAATATAGAGTTAATTACACCTGTTAGTTTTAAATATTTTGCAATTTTTATGTTTATATCTTTTTCATTTTCATAAGTGATCATACATCCTAGGTAGTTAAATGAATTCACCTGTTCTAAGATCTTGTTATCTAATGCTATTTTAGTTCTTGCTGGATCTTGTCCTTTAAAGGCCATAGTTTTTGATTTTTCCGTTGATATTATCATACCATAATCTTTGGATATCTCATTTAGATTTAAAATAGCTTTCTGTAAGTTATCTTCAGAATTTGTAATTATTATTTGGTCGTCTGCAAAGAGGAGAGTGTTTAAGTTAACTGTAGGTGAAAGTTTAATTCCTTGATGTAAATTTTTACTCCATTTTATTATTATTTCATTTATGTAGATATTAAAAAGAGTTGCTGAGAGGGGACATCCCTGTCGGACCCCTTGGTTTATCTCTCTTGTATATGATAGCTCGTGATTTAATCTTATTTGTATTTGATTATTTTCATATATACTTCTGACAGCTTTTAGGATATTATTTGGTATTTGTCTTTCTTTTAATATGTTAAATAATATGTTTCTTTTAACTTTGTCAAATGCTTTTTCAAAGTCAATAAATGCAATATGTGTTTCTAAATTATATTCTCTTCTTGTTTAATGTTTAATGTTTAACTATGTTTAATTTCAACTTTTAATGTTGAAATTAAGTTATTCAGTACACGTATCCTGTACAGAATAACTGCTGTGTAGATTAAGTTTAAACTTAGCCGCTACATGCTCGGCCAGGGCCGGCCATCTCGGGGGTGCGATGGGTGCAATGCACCCGGGCCCCACGATCGAGTGGGCACAGTCGGTACACATGTGCGGAAACGTATTTTTTATTTATTTATTTTTCTTCTTCTAATTTTACTTATAACTAAAGGGATTTCATCGATAGGATTTTAGGGGCCCCGGTAATAATAATAATAATATCTCTGTCTTTCTCTATTATATTAGGGTTTTGCTTAACCCTTTTGATGAGTTTATGCAGTGTATAAAAATTAACAAACATGATTTCGTTTTTACCTTAAAATGCTAAAATGCCTGATTCGTCATTAGGTTTTTTCTAATCTGTTACACATTTATATCATTTGGCTCGTTATCCAAACCGTCGAAAAAATATTTATTATATTATTTATATATGGTTAGTCTAGAGCAGGGGTGGGCAACCCTTAACATGCCTTCCAAACGTGGCACGCCAATGACTTTTTTCGGCACAACCCAGGGCTCATCTAAAAAAGAATTAAATAAAAAAACATTTCAAACATCTTCGCTGACACATATTTTAACTTAATATAATACAATTTTCTTAATTACAGCTATACCAAATAAAAATGCAATAATTAATTAAACTCTACCAACTGTTTCATAATAATAAGTAATAAGAAAATTAGAAACAAACATCCTATTTCCAAGCCATCGATATATCTCCGCGATATACTGATGTACAAGTTTTGGTCGGTTCAGTTGTTGCATTATTCGTCAGGCATCCAGACGTGGTGTGACTCCTTTACCATCACGCATCCGTTTTCTAAAGTGTATTTGGATTTGGATTTTATTAAATCGTAAGTCATTAAAATATGGATTGGAAGTATTTATTGTGAATTAATATGTTTAACTTATTAGATATAAAAGCAAATTTCCTTTACATCGATTTTTGGAAACTAAAGTTTTCAGTTTTTTTTAAAATCCAAGCATATATTGCAATTGCTGTTTCCTGCCTAGAGAGCAGTTTCCTTGTGTGCATCCTACCCAAATAGCACCATCTGCTTTCCCATTATTTCAAGCAAAAATTAGCAGTAATTTACAAGATTTGAGATACTTAATGAACAATCCTTCACGAGTGACTAATGAACAGACAGCCAAGGTACTAGGCCAGTAAAGATATGTGCATATGATTGGTGCGATATTAACAAAAGATCGCGCGAATCAAAGATAAAGGTCAGCAGACAATTTTTGAATTGAAATGCTAATTTTCTTCAACCAAATTCAATATCTGAAAGTGCCATAACAATATTCCCTATATATTTCCTAGCTTTAACACGTTTACGAATTTTAACACTTTCTGTTGATTTTTATTGTTGCTCTGCATTTGAGCTGGGGGGACAGACTTCCACACATCTAGTTTTTAGTGTTTGCCAGTACAGCATATGGTTTTTGCTTGCGGCTAAATAGCATAGTTTTTTGGAGAAGGGACATGCGATTCATTAGTTAGTGCCATTTTTATCCAGCTGTCTCTAATTGCACTATTTGTTGAGAAATATATTACGCAGACTGCAAATGTTTGTACCTTATTCAGTGATACAATAAAACGACCTGCTTTTACTTGCGTTTGCAGACGTATCGGCTAGTATGGAGGGCACGTGGTTTGCCACGGGATCTATTGCCATGAGCGAGTCACTATTGCCATGAAGTGAACGGGATTAAACTTTTTTTTTTCTGTGCGAAGTTATGAAAAACTTTTCAATTTCTTTTTTTCGCAAAGTAAAATCAGGGGTGCGAGTTATACGCGAGGACCAGTTATATTCCAGTAAATACGGTAAGTTATTTTTAAAGCTATGTGAAACGTATTATCAATATTCAGGATTATGAAGTGTTGTCTGCACATGATTAGATCTCAACTACGTTAATTTCAACTCAGTTAATAGTGATAGATAAGAGTGAAACTAATGCACTGAAGTAAACAAACAAAAAAATAAACACATTCCTTGAGTGTTTCTAAAATTTTGTAATATTGTAAAAAGTATGTACATATTTAACTTTTTGTTAATTCATGGGATAAAAATATTTAATATTATTTACTTATTCGACAGGCAAAGCCTAACCCATAATGTCCATGCGAAGAAAGTATCCCTCTGGGTGTCAAAAAAAAGGAAATCAGCAGAAAAGAAAAAAGAAGAAAAGCAAAATCTCAAAAAGTCACAAGTAGATTTGTTTTCATGGCTACAAAATAAATCTGACAAATCGAAAAAGACGCGTCTAATTATACAAACGTTTTGGATACAGCAAATAACGATGAAAACAATAATAGCGATGGTGATCAAGTGAATATAAATGATACAGGTTTGTGGCCAAATATTATAACTGATAAATTTAGATTATTTTGTGTTAAAACCGGACCTAAACAACATCATCAAGACGCATTCGTTAAGAATGTTGAAGGTAGATCATTTTCTACATCGTACTATTTAAAAAAAAAAGCCAAATGGTGAAACTCAGCTTCGCAGCTGGTTAGTTTACTCAAAAGCTCAAGACTCGGTATTTTGCTTTTGTTGTGTATTATTTTCCAAAAGAAGAGGAAAAGATCAATCAACACGATTTATATATGGTTTTAATAAATGGAGAAAACTGTCATCTGTAATTCGAGATCATGAGCTTTCTGTTGGTCACTTTAATTCTTTTATTGCTTGGCAAGAATTATTAAAAAGGCTTAATTTATGTTCGACTGTTGACAGAACAAATCAAATTAATATAAATAAAGAAACGGAACGTCTAAAATTACTATTCCAAAGAATTGTAGATGTAATTCTATTTTTAGCAAGTAATAATCTGTCATTTCGAGGATCCCATGAAACAATAGGAACGCCGAATAATGGAAATTTTTTAAATTTAATAGAATTATTAAGTAAATATGATCCTGTGCTAATGGATCATGTAAACAGAATTAAAAATACGAAAAAAAGAATTGTGCATCATTTGGCGCATAGATTTCAAGAGGAAATTATTGCTGCATTAGGTAATGAAGTCCTTAATAAAATTAAAGACGATATAAAAGCATCCATATATTACAGTATCCAAATGGATTGTACTCCTATTTCTCACAAGGAACAAACTTCAATAATTATTAGTTATGTAAATTTTGTAGACAAAAAATTAATTATAAATTAGTCACTTAGGATTTATTGACGTAACTGATGTGACTGGTGAAGGACTAGCAAATTCGCTTTTAAAAAGAATAGGTGAGCTTGATTTAGATATTATGAATTGTAGAGGGCAAGCATACGATAACGTTAGCAATATGAAACGAACATATACTGTAAAAGCGTACAATCTAGAATAATTAGTTTAAACCCTCATGCAATTTATGTACCTTGCTTATCACATTCTTTTAATTTGTGATGCTGCTTCCAGTAGTATATATTGTAAAAATTTTTTTCGGAATATTGCAACGTTTATACTGCGTATTTTCTGCATCTACAAAAAGGTGGGAAATTATACAAAAGCATTTAAACTTACGCTTAAACCATTATGTGATACTCGATGGGAAACCAAAGTAGACGCAGTCAAAGCAGTGTATACACAGTTTGAACAAACTTATAATGCCTTAGAAGAATTTATTGGTGCAATTAACAATACCACAGCAGTATCCGAAGCTAAAAGTCTACTAGAGTCATTACAAGAAATGCCATTTATTTTAAGCTTATCGGTGTGGTTTACAATATTGTCAAAAATTAATAGCATCAACAAACTATTTCAAGCAAAAACAATTGTTCTTGACTCTGCTTTTAATTTAGTGAATAAAATTAAAAATGAAATCCAAATTTTATGATCAAAATTTAACACATTTTTTAGACGACGCAAAAATGATAGCACGAAACTTGAATATTTCCGAAGACTTCCCTGAAAAAAGAATTCGAAATAAGATTATTTTCCGAACTAGCAGAAGATGAAGTTTTACTAAACCCGATAGAGGAATTTAGATGTCACTTTTTCAATGTTGTGATTGATACTGTTATTGTACAAATAGATGAGAGATTTAAAAATAAACCCAATGTTTTAAATTTTAAATTAATTTAAATTAATTTATTTAGTTTTATATATTAATTTATATATTTATATATTAATTAATTAAAATTAAAATTTATATATTAATTAATTTAGATTAATTTAAATTTTAAATTAATCACTGATATAAAAACATTAGAAAAAAAAATGAACTAGAAAACCGCTCAAGGGATTTTGTAAAATATTATAGTAAAGATGTAAATGAAGACTTAATCCAGGAAATTGATTTGTTACGAGAATTGATCTTGGACCAAAAAAAAATGTAAATAACGCGCAAGACATATTGCAATATATATTAAATAATAGTTATAATGAACTATTTCCAAATGTGCTAACTGTATTGAAAATTTTCTTTACGTTACCAGTTACTATAGCAAGTGCAGAGCGTTCTTTTAGCAAATTAAAATTGATAAAGAATTATCTTCGGTCAAGTATTGGCACAAGTATTGTGCGAAGAACGCTTAAAATGCACTTGCTATATTAAGCATCGAAAAGAAATTGCCAAAAATTGTAATTTTTCGGAAATGATTAATGACATAGCAAAAAAAAAAAAAAATCGCATATTTAAATAAATACACAATATACGTGTTAGTAAAACTAGGCCCCTAAATAGTAAACCTATTTATTTTTTATGTGCTTAAATTATTTTTTTATTACTTTAAACAATAATTAATTGTAAATAGCTTTTGTGCGCTAGTTGGTGAGCCAGGTTACTTTTGTTTGTGTTAAATATTTATTTATTTTAATTATTTAATACTTTTGTTTTGTGTTCAGTAAACGTTATGTTAACCTGTTATATTTCGAATGTGTTTTTTTTTTTTGTTTGGTTTTGTTTTCCTGTGCCAAAATCATTTGCAGGTAAGAGGATTTACAATATGTTTATTTCGAATCCTTTAATTTTTATCTTTGATAAACATTTTAGGGCCCCAAAGGTTTCTTGCACTCGGGCCCCTTTATAGAGAAGGCCGGCCCTGTGCTCGGCAGATTTAAAAGATTTAAAGCTAATAATAATAATAACAATAATATAGAGAATATGAATTACACCCGAAGTGTGGAGTTGGGAGTTAAAGTGGTTTAAAACACATAGTTTTAAAACTCTATTCCAACTCCATATTCAGTCTCTAATCCATATCCTCCGTGGAGCTCTTCCACCTCCCATTCTCTTCACCATCTTCAATTTTGCAATAATTTCCGCTTTGATTTTGATTTTTTTTTTTTTCACCTGGTTGATGTTCGGATAGGAAGCGCATTTTGGACTTTTAGTTTGCGAAAGTACTAATTATAGTCAGATTAATTTATCATAATCGGACAATAATTAATCTGATTTTAATAGAATAGAAAATAAAGGTGACATATTTAATCTGATTAAATGTGTAATCTTTATTTTCTATAATTCACTCGATGAAAACCATAAAAGCTCGAGAATATATTCAGAGAAGAGTCCCATTTTTATTAATTTATAATCAATAAATATAATTAACTGAACTGCAATAAAAATTTGTTTATGCACTTGGTGAGGGTGCGCTCTCCTTCGATACAGTATTTACATGCTTAACAAATAAATAGAGATTACTGATTACATAATCTCTTAAATAGCTTTTAATCTTTTAAAATTCGAAAATTCAAATTTCTTTCTGCTTAATTTGGAATTAGTTGATTACATTCAAGATAATAAACATATTGTGCGCGATCTGCGTCTGCATTTAAGAAAAATTTTTACGGGCCATAGCTGCATTCACAATCGTCTATTATTCATGATTGGGCAAACAGAAATTCCCTTGAATTCAACTACAGATCTCCTAGGATTAGTCACCGTTATAGATAAAAGCAAACAAAATTCATTTTAAAGATAATTACAAGAATTATAATCCCATTACAATAATTCGCCCTGAGCCACTGTGAATTCGAACTATGAACGTTCCCTCTTTTCGTATACATTAATTTGATTGTTTTAACCGGAACAACAGAGCTTAGAAATGCTTGTCAGGCACAATTAAACTGCATGTTTGAATATGCATGGCTGCTGAACGTATGTAAGCTTATGTTAATACACGTCAATGAACAAATGTACTTCTTTCTTTTCTGTCATATTTATCATGACTTTGCTTCTAGAAACCTCAAGAGTTTTCTCCCTTCCTTGTATAAGCGCATAAAATTCTCTGAAGTTCATCGATCTATATGACAAATTCCTACTAATACTATTTAAAGAGATTAAGAAGTGTTTATAAGTTTATGAAATACAATGCACGTGATTACACAGATATTTTAACAATGTCATTAAGTAGCTAAAATCAGTATTAATAAAGTTTGATCATTATTTCAAAAGTCATACTTTCAATTAATCTTTTCTTTGTCTGGTGTTTCCATTATCTTTTGTTGCTTTTTATTTAACAAGGTGGTATCATAGCACTCATCCTTTAAGCTCATTAATTTCTTTCACAAATTATATAGTTACAGATGACAATTCATCTAAATAAACAGAACTGAAAAAATTTTGTTCGTTATCATCCAAAATATATATAAAAATGAAACTATATAATTAAATCAAGAAGAGGCAAATAGTATGTCGTATATGTTGCCATAGCCTTCAAGGAATGATACTTTTTTTTTTGTACTCTTCCATGCTTCTATGAACATGGCGACACTAGACTTGCTTTTTTTTAGAATTCTAGATAACTTGGGATCTGAAATTCCCATTTATATTAATAAGTATAACAAAGATTGAAGAAATGATGGTTGTGGAAATATGGTTGTAAGTCATCAATGTCCCATCTGTTAGTTGCACGCGTGCACGGTACTGTCTTCCGTAGCATATTCCAAAAGATGTGACGGCATTAAAATGGCGAATTCGTGATTAGCATCATTTGTTATACAGCATTTTTTATTTCATGGCGAGTGATTATTAACGAGTTTCTGGTGCGACAGAACCACTTTTATCGTTCTAATCTTGTCGTTAGGATGAAAATTTACACTTGAAATAAAATACTTCGAAAGAATGCTTTTAAGAATTCTATGTATTTCATTTATGAAGTATACTTAACCATATTGTTTATCAATGTCTCATCCGTATTTTAATCTTGCCATTTTGAATTTAACACTGCTGAGGTCGCGCTGATCTGACAGATACATGCAAATTGTTTAATATAAATATTCTTACACATATTCAGTGTATAGCTTAAAGGTCATGACTAGCTGCGCGTGCGTATGTCACGAGTGATATTCCGCACTTTTTTTTTTTTTTGCTGTCAGTTTGGTTTAACAGGTGTTATGTAAAGGTTTGTGATATTTCACAGTAAATTGTATCTGAGCGATACCGCGAACTCCGATATCAGTAGATTACGGATTTCGTTTTTTTTTTCTTTGTTTCTTTGTACAATAATTTCTAGATTGTAACTGAAAATAAATAAACCATCATGTATATTTGCATTTTTTTTTTAATCTAATTTTAGCACATACTAGTGGTGAATGTATCTCTCAGATAGACACGACCCACGCTGTAATTTTTCCGACCGCGACCTCCGCAGGGTTAAGAGGATAGCACATTATAATACTCTATGCGTAACGAAGAGTTTTGACTGCACACAATCGATGATCAGAAAAACTGATTATAGAAATATTTTCCTTCATGGCATTTTCTTAAAGCACTTATTCATTTGAATAATGATTAGTTTGCTTGATTTCTGTTAGTAAATGAGTAAACTTATCGAAATGGTTTGAGTTCGAGAATTACGCAACATGAGGTACTTTTCATCATAGTTATGGTTTAAATTAGTTATGGTTGAAACGAAAATTTAAATGGCTCTACAAATTATATAGATATTTCGAATAGTATGAATTTCACCGAACTCCATTTACCTAAGGGGGGAGCTGTCATAGGGTAATGACAAACAGAGACTAAGCAACGCTAACAGGTACTTACGCAGTAAATGTTAGTTGCATTAATTGTTTCCATCTTATGGAAACAATTAAAGCAATATCTAAATAACGCAGCTTTATAAGCCGAATATAAGATAACAAGGAATCGCCTTACAATGCAAATAAGAAATGCAAAAAAGAAACTACTACAGAGACAAATTAACCTCTTCACAAAATAACATGAAACAAACCTGGCATCCGATCAACGAGATGCTAGATTGTGCTCCCAATACTACTGCCTCTGAAACTATAAATCACAGCTTCAAGAAAGACGCTAAATCTATCCAACAACTAGCAAATGACTATAACCAATATTTTGTAAACTCCACCCGGAGAAATATCCCTCCAATCACAAAACGTGATCCCCCACTTGGACCACAAGCAAAACAGACATGGTTCCCAACCATAAAAGAAGCAGAACTTCTCTCTGTAATACATCAAATCAAACGAAACAAAAGCCCAGGAATCAATGGTATAAGACCAAGGATATCAAGCAACACGCAAATGGCCTAGGCCCTATCCTACTGATTAATAAATAAATTACGTAAAACCAGACAAATATCAAGTATGTTAAAGACTGCCATAATCACGCACATATACAAACATGAAAAAAGAAATTTTATCAACAATTACAGACTAATAGCAACACTACCAATTATCAATCAAATTATGCAGCGGATCGTGCTAAGGAAACTCGCAACATATACAGAGAACTTTCATATTATCCCCCCAAAAAACACTACGGTTTTCAGAAAAATAAGGGAATATTATCTCTCTTGGAAGATTTTACAGACATAATTAATACCGCCTTAGATAAAAACAAAGTTGTCATGGTAGTCTCTCTAAACCGCAGTAGAGAGCTACCAGTAACCCGTGGAGTGTGTCAGGGAACTGTTCTATCCCCAACTCTATTCAACATCTATATGCACGATATTAACCAGCTACCTCTCAAAGGCAAGATCTTCCAATATGCAGACGATACAGTTACAATATCCATCCATAATGCAAGTATAGCTCAAACAAATATGCAGCATGACATAAATCTGCTCACTCACCAAAAACTCCATACACATAAACTCAGATAAGACAAAATTCATTATATTCAGAAATCCACTGACGTAACCAGTTGATAATATATATATATATATATATATATATATATATATATATAAATAACCATCCAACATCTACTCTCCAACATAAAAAACACCAGAACAGTAAAACCACTACCATCACTCAGGTTGAAACAATATGATACCTTGGAATTTACTTTGATGCAGATATGAACTGGAATAGCCACATAAACCAAATAAACTCCGAACAATAACTGGCAAACTTTACAGGTTAAAAGACATAGTTCACACACGCCTAAAAACACTAATATACAAAGCACTATGCCAAAATATACTAAGATACGCTATAACAACGTATGCTTTCTGTGCACCCTACAAATTAAATTGATTAATATCATTACAGTACAAAATGATAAAACTGATCTTTTGAGAACAAAGAGACGATACCAGTTTTATACCAGATATGTTAATTAGACTGCCTTTTGAATACAGTAACTTTACAAACTACAATAGCCTGAAAAGAACCTTAAGGACATGAACAAGAAATACGCACCCTACACCCCTTACAAACTTAATGAAAAATTATATTAGTTCAGGCTTTCCAGGTCGGTGGTGCGTCATGACATTCCAAATTATCGTGTGTGTGCGTGCGTATGAATGAATTTCTCAACCTACGGCTGTAGTGGATATCAGATCTAGCAAACATCAGCCTACTTCCAACACAGCAATCAAACCAATAAGCAATGAATAACTGGTATCACCTCAGATAAGCTTAATTAAAAAAAAAAAGCTTCGAGGATGCAAACTGAGACATTACATCTCAACCGAGATCAACACAAATAAAAAAAAATAAAAAATAAAAAAATCGATTTATTGCATTTAAGTGCTTAAATAAATTAAAGCAAAAGTTGTAAATATATATAATTTATTGTTCTTGTATAAATACTGTAAAAAATGTAATCTTATTCAACCGCAGTTATAAATTACAGTAACTATTATTAATTATTAACTATTATTAATTACCAACTACAGTAACTATTATTAATACATTATACAAAAAAAACGCGAAAATTTGTATGCATTTCATTGTTAAAAAAACAGAATAATATGTGTTGTAAACGCTCAACATATAATCATAATTTTAATAATGAAAAATTATTGACTTTTTTTTCTTTCTCAACCCCCCCCCCCGCCACACACACACACACACACTTCTGTTTTTGATACAGTTAGCATATTCATCACTTCAAGGCCACTTATAAGACCTATTTTCCAGTGCTATTTTGCAACATCTCCTATGCGGGATATATAATAAAATAGCTTCATAAATTATGCACACACACACACACACACACACACACAACATTAACTACTGATTCGAAAATAATGAAAAGCACTTCAATAACTTTTAATGTAGTCGGTACCATTAGGTTTGACTTCGTTTCAGTTCGTATCTGGTTCCGGTTGGCTGTAATCCAACACTGATTGCGAATTACTAATTCCGGAAGTTATTTTTTTGAATTGCAGTTCGTTATTTAAGAATGATTTTGCTGAATGAGCTATGATAACTCGTGCTTTAAGATCTATCTGTCACCCTGGCACCTAGAGATATTCGCCTCCTCGCACCGTTTCAAATTTTTCAGATAATGCATTTTCGCCCTAACTATGATAAAGGAACGGAGGTTTTTCGATAAAAAAAAAAAAAGATCGAATTTTTGAATGAATGGAAAGAAAATTACTGGTTCCTCCAAGACGTTCATAAATCTGAAGAATGGCGTTTATCATCACTAAATGGAAGGGCACCTTACGAATAGCTAAGACGGGAGAAAATGTAATCGGAGCTTACTTCCCCCGATGCAAACCAACAGCAATTTACGGACGCAAATGTCAGTGACGAAATGGTACAGAAACCGTAAACGTCTCCCAATGAGCTGAAGTTATGGATGATCTCGTAACGCTAACGTCACCTTTGGGAAGGCGGAAGGGGTTGGCGGTCTTTCTTAACACTCGCCGTGCTTTTTTTTTTCATTATTTTATTTCTTTTTTTTTAGTTGGTAATATAAGAAGAGCTAAGCAGTCGACTTTTATAAAGCGTTGAGTTCTTTTGTTTTTTCCGAATCTGCTGCAAATAGGTGGTGGTGGCATTCTTACGGTTTGCAGTTCCTTTTTACATTAACTCTAGTGCAATGGCTGATGGGCTCTTGAGATTTATATACGCGTATTGATTTGACCATCGCTGCTGGCAGCGACTTTTACCTAAATGAAAATAGCATATTGTGTGTGTGGGGGGGGGGGGGCGTATACGTGGAGTGTGAATCGTGGCTGTGACCACTGAAAAATGGTATGGGGAAAAAATGTAAGAGCTGATTCATGTTTTGTGAAAACTGTTTCTGCACTAGACATTCACAAAAAGGCTGATTTCACCAAAGGGTAAACACTCGATTCCTTGTTGAGTTGAGATGGATGAAATATATGACAGGATTAGTGACAGATTTACGTTTATATTATTCTGTGATACTTCGACGGGATTTCATCTCAAGACTATTTTGTTATTCTATCACTCAAAACACAAATGAACATTTTCTTAATAGCATTGTTTATGGGTTTCTTCAGAGAAGTAAGTCTCTCCATTTGTCAGTTGGTTTGCCAATAGAACTACGTGCAAATATCGTTTAGGACGATTGAAATTTTCCTAGGCCTTTTCCAAAGCTAAGATATATGGTCTTTTCTTTCTTTTGTTAGAAAGAAGCGGAGCCGTCTTTTTCATTTCTCCACATAGCTGATTTTTCTAACCAAAAAAACCTATTCTGAAAGCACACGAATTTATAGATATAACCGACTTTAAGTATTCCACAGAATTATAATAAATCAGTGACTTTTTTTTTTCTCCCGAACTATCTTCCGTAAGCTTTTTATTAAGCGCTCACAAAGGCAGAAAAAAAAATAATGAAAAATCGAAGAGATGGTCAAGAATTTTGGCATCCATACGATTTAGATAATAGGATAGCTGGCTTATGGAGGATGTCAGATTAAAACCGTTATTTCAACTATTTTAATTTATGTTCAATTTATGTTGAATAACTTTATTAGATTTCTAATAACTTCTTTAAAATATAAATCGAATGAGAAATTAAAAAGTATGCGAACTATTATCCATCTACAGAATTTTTCTAATATCAAAAATCTCTTCTTCTTCTTCTTCTTCCTAACATGGAATATAGGCCATGTGGCCTGTTCCGGTCTCATGCCATCTCTTTCTTGGTCTTCCGATTCTTCTTTTTCCACTTATTTTGTATCTGTATAATATTTTTGGTAGTCTGCTGTTGTCCATTCGATTTAAATGTTCTAGCCATTTTTGTTTATACTGTCTTATGTAGTAATTAATTGGTTTGATTTTTAGGGATTGTAAGATTTCTTCATTTGTTTTGTGGTCCCACTTGGTATATCCAGCTGTTTTTCTGAGGAACTTCATATCAAAAATAAAGAATAATAAAAGTTAAGTCCTAAAGTGAACTTGCACCAATCTGATCATATATTGGGAGGGGAAAAACAGATGAATTTCCAAAAATATGCAAAACTGCATATTTATATTTTATATTTTCATTCTTTAGTACTTCATATTTCCACCTTAGCCTTCATAGCCCTCGCCAAATGTGGTACTGAGTCAAGAAATTGGTTTGAAGATAAAGTATTGATTCTGGAACTATGCATGGGCGTGCACAAATCATCTGGTCTTTAGTTCAACCAACCCAACAATATATTCTTCTGTTTTTTTTTTTTTTTAAACAGATTTTCTTTTGTATTCGGATCTGGAAAGTGCCCAGCTAACTGTAAGGAATAATGACGTGCTCACAGAAAACATTTGTTGTTGCTGTTGAAGAATAGCATCAAACCGATTCTTGTTAAAACAGTTTCTCTTTTGTTCTGCATCAAGCTATCACAGTGGGCATCACTTTGTTTTAATCATTCTTTCTAGCGAGAGAAAGAAGAAAGTACCGTAGTCAGGCCCGTTTCTATTTTGGGGGCCCTGTGCGAAATAGAAAAGCGGGGCCCCTGAAAGTTAGTAACATTTATGGAAATTTTAAATGGAAGAATATCTTGTTAATTAATTAATTAAATCAAATATGAAAAATATTTATGCCCATAAATAAACAAGTATGCTCTCTAGCATCAATTTCAGGAAAGGGAAAAAAATAGTTAAAAAAATAAATGTGTTTGTATGTACATGATATATTATTTTATTATGTAAGTACATATTATCATATAAATATGCCAGAACAATGATTTATTTAATAATATAAATAATAATATAAAAATATTTAAAAAATCCGTTTTTACTATAAAGAATGAAATATATGTATAATAACTTATAAGATTTAAAAGAAATCTTAATATATTAAATTTTATTTAACCTAATGCGCTTATCCATAAAATCATTTATAACGCTATCAAAATTCAACTTTTTTGCAATTTCATGCTCTATAGCTATTATTGCCAGGGACGACAAACGTTCTTGAAACATAGAAGATCGCAAATAGGTTTTTATTAATTTTAATTTGGAAAATGACCTTTCTGCTGATGCGACCGTAACTGGATTGGTCAATAATATTTTAAATGTCGTAGTAATATTTGGATAAATATCCGACAAATTATTTGCAATTATGAATTTTAAAATATTAATGAGTGCATCTTCTGGAACAATATTTCTAAAAATAATTAATTCATTGTAAAATTCAGATTCATCAATATATGTATTTAATTTTTGATACAGCTGTTTGCAGCAAAATTTTAATTCATTTTCTGTCATTTTTTTTTAAATTTCATATCATAAAGAAATCCAAATGATTTTTCGTGAATTTCATACAATTCAATTATTTTTTTGACAGATTGTAGAGCAGTATCTAAAATTACAAAAAAAGAAATTTATCCTAAAATTATCTTTCTTATCACCTATGTGTGATTCATCAGGCGTTTCATAATCAAAAAATACTTTTCTTCGACATACTCGACTTTCTTTAAATTTAATTTCTATTTCTAATAGATTTGACAGTTCTTTAGTAATCTCAAAACAGCTATCAAATCCTGATATTCTCTGCTCTTCAAAGTACTGCACTAACTCTTTAATATGCTTAGGTGCTACGTCTATGGGAATTTTTGCATTTTGCAATACTTTACTTACTAAATTAACTTTTGACAAAAGCTCATACCAAATTACAAGGCTTAGTATAAACTCAAATGAATCTATTTGTTCATATATTGAAACCACTTCTACTTTGATAGTATTATCTGATGCAGTTTTAGATAATTATTTAGTGCATTTAAAAAGGTTATACGATATTGTTATATATCTTAGAGTAGTTTCAAAAACTACCGCTCTAGCGTTACGATCTTAAACTTTATTCCCTATACATTCCCTATTTATTCCCTGGTTGCAGAAATTGGTTGATAGGCGGAAAAGGGGAGATATGATTGAGACATTCAAATTATAAAGGGTTTCTATAGGATTAACTCAGAGGATATTTTTGAGATCAGGACTGGTGGTGGGTATTAGAGCTGGGTTCTTTACTTTTAGAGTGGTAAATGAGTGGAATAAGCTGCCAGAGTCTGTTGTGGGTGCTATGACGGTGAGTGAGTTCAAGGCAAGGTATGATAGATACTGTGAGAATGTCGTATAGTTGTGTGGACATGATGTTTAGGGCCTCCCTCGATGAGTCTAAGGACTCCCTGGGGTCTCCCGTAATAATAATAATAATAATGATAATAATAATACCAATTACTGTTTATCCTAATGTTATTTCATCGAACAATAGAACAGCCCCGCGCTGTTCGATGAACGGCGCGGGGCCCTGTGCCACCGCACAGTTCGCACACCCATGAATACGGCTCTAGCCGTAGTGCTGTCTTCTCAAAAACGCACCTTCCCTTTGTAAATATTGTACTTTTCCTTTCTGCAAGCTGAAATTTCACGCATATTGCTTTCAACTTTATGAAGCATTCACTGCTCTCAAACTTACTTCGAAACATTTAGCTATTTCTCTTTGAGTGAATGGTGCGATATGTTTATGCAAACTTCCAAGGGCTCAAATCCATACTAATGTAAAAGAGACTTCTTTGAAAAGAAACAAAAAAAATCAATTATCAGCTCCAAAGTTTGAATATTTCTATAAATTTACGAGCGCATCACAAAATGTAAATACCATAATCGTCATAAAGAATTGATATGGTTCAATCAAAAATATATAAAAAAAAATACACGCGTTAATCATATGGGTCTACAATCTTGTTAATCTACATATTACAGATTTAGATGTTCTGCCATAAGATCAGTAACCTATCCGTTCGTGACATTGTAAAAGACTGCTTCAACCAAACTCAACGGCACTAAATATTATCAACTGATGGAAAAGCGAGGCTACCCCAGTACAGATACGCACATGAAGATCCATGAAGCTAACACCAAAGGATCAAAAGTTGCTCGCACCGGTCATGCAAAAATCTCGGCAGTACAACCGATACCTTCAAGAGTAGGGGTTAGAAGTTAGACATTACGTAGAGCTGCAGGGTCGCGATTAATACGAAAGGATAGCTGCACAGCACCGGTGTGGCAAACAATGAATACGCTTTAGTAACTGATTCAGAAATTCTGTGACATAAAGCAAAAGAGAAAAGAATGTAGCGAATTCACGCCTAACTCCTCCCCGCTTTTCCAAAGTGTGAATGTAGTGAACGCCTGACACTAGATTGCATCATCATCCGAACTGTGAAGTTTAATAGTAGAAGTGGAATGGTGTGGAACAGTTTAGCTCGCATCTTTGATTATAATGCCTGGGAAGACGAACGCCGACGGATTTGCTTCCTGTATTGTGACAGTTTTACAAAAAGACTCTCGCACAATGCCCCATGTTATACCGCACATTCTACTGCGGTTTGGTTTAAGGGAAGTGATGTGAGAAAACCTGACTGACCTGCACAAAGTCCCAACCTCAACCCAATAGGAGACGTCTAGGAGAACTCGGAGGACGTAGAATGTCGGAAGTAAGACTGACCAGTGCACCCAGTAGCTGTACACACAGATAGTCTTGTTGAAGGAAACAGAGTTCAAAATACCTGAACCCTGTCATATTGTCAATCAGGTAAATAGTATGCATGGAAGGATGGGGAAAAGTGCTATTGAGGCGTGTGCAATCTAGGTTTATTTGAAAAATAGTAATACCCAGTACGTGCTTCAACATAGAATATTTTATAGTTTCTTGCTTCGTCAAACAAGCCGTTTATTAAAGCTCGTAACCTAAGTAATTAAAGATATTTGAGTATAGTCAAATCACCTATGTTAATTTTTTTTTCTGGGATCGTGTTCTGTCAAACAATGGTAGGACTATCATCTAGTGCTAAGATATATACCTCCCATAAGAATTACAGTAAAAGAGAGACAGACGTACTGACTTAACAAATGTACCCAATTTAAAATAGTTTGACGTCTTTCGTCCATCTATTCATTAACAAATGAGAATATATCGCATCCTAAAATGGTTTTCATTCGCATTCCAATAACCCACTTGACAATATTTGAACGATTATTTTAGACAACATTTCTATAAAATGTCGGATAACATGAACTAATATTTAATCAAGTTCTCCGAGTAGTGCGCATCTATGTTAGGGTTAATTTATATCGCAGAAACATCATTTACATTACAAACATCGCGAAACCAATCCTTCGTAAACGTTTTCGTATTTTTATTTAAGAGAGGATATCAATAACGAAATTCTACGTGCCGTGCCTATAGAATTTTAATGTTGTCGATCGTTTGTAATCGCTGGTGTGTATTTCCTGGAGTATCTAGAGTCTGACGCATTACCTGCTAATGGAAATATGTAAAAATATAAACCCATTACAATGGGCTAATACTTCCACACATCAAGTAATTTCATTCTTCGGTCCTATTCATATCAGCATACGCGCGACACGGATGGGACGCATAAGTGATCTGTTATTTCAAATGCAACGACAGATGAATATTTTTGAATAAGTAGTGTGAGTCACTCATTTGTATTACTACATACCTATACAGCCACAGATTTAAATGGCGACACGAACAAGCTAATAAGTTAACACTAAACATGAATTAAAACTGCAAAAGGTATGGTAGCACATGAAATACTTGGTAAGTCGGCCTAGATTATAAATGAAGGCAATTTAATACAAATACGCAAAAAAAAGAAGAAAAAAAGATTTCTGCTGTATTAAAAAAAAAAAAAGATCTCCCAGGAGTCTTAGGATGTCTATGAATTAGGTTTAGGCCTGCCGATTAGAACAATGTAATTTAGAGAAAAGCGACCGGTATTCGGGGTAACGTCTCAAGACAATCAGCAATTGAAATGCTACTCAGAGACCGTGGCTGTATTTATTGCGAGATGATTATTGGGCTGTTATTGATCTGTGAGAAAAGAGCAGATCAATAGTGGGTTAACCACATACTTTGTGAGATTCAATATTATTAATGTACAACGAAGAAAAGTTTCAGAATATTTCCTACGAGAATATCCGCACAATGATTCATTGTGTTTCCAAAATGGTCTATTCTATTTAAGTCTATATCTTCCTTTCTAATTTCATGGCTCACTTATGTTGCTTTCATAAATATGAGTGGCCTAAATTTAACAACTAAGCACATTCAATCAGTAAATTTAGAAAAATATCTTTTAATGTTAATTTTCGAAGATTAATTCACCTCTGCTTTGCTATTTTGAGCTGTAATGCGAACTCTGTTATGTATTCAGCAAAATGAACAAAAAACGAAACAATTTCGTTGACAAATTAAAAATAAAAATAGTAAATTCATACATTATTAATAATTAAGGTATTATATTGTATTATGTTCAACTGATTATTTGTTAAAATGTTGTAATTAAACAACTGATCATTATAAATAACCTTCGCGTATTCAATATTTGAAAGTAACCTAAATATATATAAATTCAACTTAACACGTATTGTACTCAATTTTAGACAGATGAAAAATTTCATCAGTAACTTACGAAATATGCAAGGAGAATACGCCTAATTTAGTGCATGCGCCTTATATGTATTTCGCTGTTAAATAACATGACCAGAAGGGAAGAAGTCTCTTTGTATAATTAAGCTACACTGGAAAAACTCGTTTCGTGCAAGGTGGAGTATATCTAAAATAATGCATCGAATTATCCAGTCGGAACTAAAACTGAATGCAGACTATATTAGAGAGCCTCCGTAGCACAATTGGAAGAACGATGGAACATTTCCCTTCGACTGAAAAAAAAAATCTTACTTCGATTCGCGTGGGGACGAAAGGAATCTTTATATGGGCTTTTTTAACCGAAGCTGAGTTAGCTGATCTCATACGGAGGTGGCAGGGTCCCCCCCCTCCTGGAAACTCTTTTTTTTTTTTTTTTTCAATCGGTCTGTTATGCGGGCAAATCGGCTGAGAAAACACACAGTTTACAGACAAAAAAATAAGTTGCTGTGGGCGGTAGATGGTGTTGTGTGATTGGAGGATTGAGTAGGGGAGACGGTGAGTTGTGTGTGTGCGCCCTCCCGCGATGAGTCCTTAGACTCCTTGGAGGCGTCACATAATATTACTCAGATTTTAGCAGGGGAACCCTTAAACCAAATTTCTTCAGAATTCTTGACACGATTTGAAATGCGTTAAGCAACGCGATTACAGACTCTACTCTCATAAATGCTTTATGCGAATGAGTTGTATAGTACTGATTCACAGGTCTTTACGTCAGACCTTATTTTTAACTTCAAGATGGCTTTATCCGAAATTAAAATTGAATGATCAGTAATGTAATTTGTGATTTCTTTCTTGGCGATTTGTTATATACAGTATCTACTGTATGTATATATAGAGAGGGATACAATTTGCATATCAACGATGTACGATTCTTGCATGCTTTTGTTTATTATTTATTTATTTATTTATTAAATGAAGATAATCAACGAAAAATGTAATTATTATTATACATCTATAGCACTGTGGGGGGGGGGGGGGGGATTAGGCCAAAGATAAGTAAACGGGATCATATTTTCCATCAAGTATTTGTTGTGAACAATGAAAATCATTTACTACCTAAAGATTTACGCCGATATCCGAGACACAGAGATATTGGAACGTACAGTCTCTCATTGATGAAAGGGAAGCTTAATCCATTCAGCGGGTATGCTTTGCTTCACACGGAATATTAGTCTCGTGAAACGCGAAGCTGTTAGCAAGGAACGTCTGTCAAGCTGAAGGATGGTAAGTGAGTGGAATGTATTGCAAGATACGGTGGTAATTGCACAGACGGTGAATCAACTAAGGCAAGGTATGACAGCTCTCCTTAGAAGAGTCTTTGAATCCCAGAGTTATTTATAATAATACTGTAATAATAATATGCAGATAGGCCATTTCTTATAAAGACATTTTTTCCAAATAAATATCGCCACGAACAACTGAAAATAGGAACAAAAATCCATCACAACTCGGCAGAAATAAGCTGACTTTCGTGGAAGGTGACATAGCGAAGCCTTAAATTTTGCAAATCAGTTCAAGGAGATTGCAGCCAATGAAGACCACATGATTTTGAGTATTTGAAAAATACTCAAAATCATGTGGTCTTCATTGGCTTTACTAATAAGAAAATAGTCATTCGATAGCACTGACACGTTTGGATTGGCGTGTCTTTTTTCCCCTCCTCTTCTCTAGAAATAGCAATACGTGTCCTGTTCACATAACATTAGCCTGTGCTAATGTTTATGTGTTAATACCCTACTACTGCATATTATCATATGCAATATTAGTGTCTTAAATTTCCAACGTCTGGCTACAGGCTCGTGATTATCATGGGTACAATGTGGATGAATCAACAGCTCATTAAATCTTGAGGAAATTCTCAGGGAAATGGATACATAGATCATGTGATTTTTTAGTTGAAGAGATAAAAAATGTAATTATTATTTCGACGTTCATAATTATGCACATTGCAGATGAATTAATATCATGAGCTGAAAAACCACACACACACACACACACAAATTTTTTAGATTGTTTTTTTTTATTACGATATAAAATAATTTATATGTATACCGTATTTCGGATTGTGATATAATTAATTAATATATTACTGGCTCCTCTAAAGCTGTTATTAAAAAACTGATTCTCTTATCCCACACGAAATGTATTACCCAACTTCTCATGCTAGCTATTTGTTTATATTTTATAGCGGTTGTACACAAACTGAGAAAGAATATACACTATGAGCAGGTGGCAAGGTTATTGCAAACTCACCCAAAAAAACATAAAAATAGTTTTCATCTAGTCAAAGTGGCTCAAAGGAAATATAGACACACTAGATTAAAAAAAAAATAAATAAATAAAGTAATAACTACCTATTACAAAATTCAAGCAATGCTTCTCTGCCAAGCATTAAAAAAGCCGCATACAATAACATTTAATTATTTCGGGAAGTGACGGCAACTCCACCTGTCACCATCGCTAGCTGCACATAATCCATACAATTGCTAAATTTGCTGTTTTTGCTTGACTGAGTTGTGCAATTTAGGGTTGCAGTTCTTTGCTGGATCGATGCGTAACATAGACGTGTACGAAATATGATCTCCAAATCAGTTTTTTAAATATCATTGCCTCTTACCCTCCATTTATCGTTAAATGAACTTATATCTGTTTAGTTGAGAAAATAAATTAAGCGTGCTTGCGTATTTACAAAATTCAGATATTCAGTTTAAAACTCTGAAAATAAATACTTGTATCAAAAACAAATAAAAAAGAAACCTTGCGTATATAAAGAGTCGTATTTTTCATAAAAGTGCGCGTTTTATATTATTTCCTGCAACATACAAAAATTGCTTATTTATTATTATTATTATATTATACGCGCCTCCATAGACTCATCGTGGGAAGTCCACTTAAAATAAAAATATTTTGTTTATTTATTCGTA
Organism: Typopeltis vanoorti; assembly: GCF_054136105.1. NCBI lineage: Eukaryota > Metazoa > Arthropoda > Arachnida > Uropygi > Thelyphonidae > Typopeltis > Typopeltis vanoorti. The sequence continues at coordinate 54,373,735 of NC_143562.1, read as the reverse complement.
TGGAGTTTCCTCCCTTTATCCCCCCCGTCCCTACTGGGGAGAGTTGAGCCCCCTCATGGGGGGTTAAGTATTTATGACTTAACAGGGCTGGTTTGCGGGATGAAAACCTCCAGAAAAAACCCTGCTGTCCGCGCCCAAGATCGGCTAACTTGGCTAAGGAAGACCCTAAAGTTCCTCACGTCACCGAGGGGAATCGAACCCAGGATACTCCTTCCGTAGGCATATGGTTACGAAGCGCACAGCCACCAGGCTAACCGCGCGGACAATAAAAATATTAATCAACAATTATTAATACCCGTACACTGGCATATTTAGCCTTGAAATCATTCACCGACAACAAACCACACACAACTCACTCTTGCAATTTATTCCACTCATTCAACTTTCCAAACAAAAAATAAGTAGTTCAATCTCTTGCTAACCACACTCTTACTCAATTCCATAGATGACCTCTAGTTTTCTTCACATTATTTATGTAATGAAATATTTCTTCCACATCAGTCGTATAACCCCCCCCCCCTAAAAAAAAAACAACGAAAACAACAACAACTCTATCCTATAGTAGCGCACTCAGGATTTAATCTTGGGGGGGGGGGAGTTGAGTAGACGATTTTAGAATACCCACTAAGCATTGCATACGACCTATGACTGAGCATCTGCAATGATCGCTAATTCTTAAGTAGTACAAAATAGAAGACACAACACAACATAGATAAACAAATGAATTTTAATTAGGAAAAGATTTTCTGAAAAATTTCTAGTATTTTTTTCTTTGGGGGGGGAAGGCCCTCCACCCCTATGGGTGCGCCACTGCTATTATATTCCCCCTTATCCACCGATCAGCCAGCTTCTGTAACCTAAAAATTTTCAATCTCTCCTTATACGGAGCATCACACAGTTCTGCCACTATCTTAGTTATTCTGCTCTGAATCCGTTCCACCTCATCCACATATCCAAGAAACTTAGACGACCAGATTTGTTCGCAGTAATTCAGATGAGTCCTTAACTAGATAATCCTATAAACTGTTTTAGACAATTTTGCAATATGACCTCTGAATTTCAACCTCTATCCACCAATATCCCCAGATCTTTGGCTTCAACTTCCTGGAGTACAGTCTCATCAATATGGTACACAGATGGTAATCTTTTCACTCCAAAATGTACAACCTTACACTCTGTCACATTAAATTGGCATCCATTCTTCTTTACCCATATTGGCAGTCTATTTAAATCGTCCTCTAAGATATCAATGTCATCTTATTGACTATTGCTCTACCTAATTTTGCATAATCTACAAACAACTGAATAGTTCTCTTCAGATCATTCCCTATATCATTAATAAACAAATTAACTAGTAGTGGTCCAAATACAGAGTCTTGTGGCAGGCCACTAGTCACAGGCTTCTACAGAACTGTGCACCTGTATAGACTATTATCTGGTATCTCTCGATTAACCAATCTCTTATCCACATAACCAGCTATATGTCCATACCCATTTGATCCAATTTATGAATCAGGATTCCATGCAGCATCCTATCAAATGCCTTTGCGAAGTCCAACAGTATGACCGCGTAGCCATTATTTTTTTATCTAACTCAACTGTGACCCTATTATAGAAAGTAAGTTACTGAAGCATGACGTACCCTTCACTAAGCTATGTCCCCCCCCCCATACAATATCCCATTCCCATCCACCCATTCCTGAATTTTATCTTTAACCTACTTCTTCAATACTTTGACCACCACTCCTGAAATGCAAATTGGTCAATAATTATTTATATCGGTCATGGAACCAGCTTTATACAATGGAATTATTTTTACCTCCTTCCATCCTCTTGGGACTCTACCCGAGCTGGAACTCAGATTAAACAATCTAGTCATAGGGATTAGCAATTCCCGAGCACATTCTCGTTATACACGATCCGATATACCGTCCAAACCCATAGCTGTATTGACATGCAGATTCTGTAATATCCTATGTACATCGACTTCCACTATCCTTACTTCCACATTAATCTCTGCCATATCGATGACTACACTCTTGAAAAATTATTATTTAATAATTCAACCAGTTCGTCTACTTCAGTCACTTCCCTACCGTCTGCATTCTTCAGAACCGTTCTACTGTGGTCATTCTTTCTTTTGGTTGCCACATATTGAAAGAGCTCTTTCGGATTACTGTTGGCTCGTCCAGCTAATCTTATACTGCAAATTTGCTTTCCTTACCATACGGCCTGTGCTTCATGGGCTTGCTTTTCTATATCTATGAATCTCTTCCACATAATTCGCTTTCTTTTTAACAGAAAGTTATTTTCCTAACGTATATCATCACTATTAAAGTTATTTTCCTAAAGCATATCATCCCATGGTAACACTCCAAGTAATTTACTGATTGCGAATAATTTTTCGCAAATATTCATGTCACGAAATACCCATATTCATATTTATATTTATAAATATGAATATATGAATTATTATATAAATTATTTAGCTGTTTGCTGTGTGAAGTTGCATACATCGTAACACTACATGACATGCGTGCAAAATTTACTGGTTTACGACAAGCTTTTTTTTTAGAATGAAACTCGTCTAATACGAACATCATACAAGGATGCATTATCTATCATTAATACTTCGTAATTAGCAATTACGAAGTATTAATGAACAATGAACAATTATTAATTAGCAGTTAATTTAATATGAATTCATTTACTGCAAGAAATTTTTATAATAATAATTATTATTATTAGGATTAGCGTTCTAATAAAGAGCATTTTCGATAGAAATTTTATTTCGTTTTTTTTTTTTTGGTATTTATTACATTCCATATTGAAGGATAAGGCAAAAAGCGTAATATTTTCTAAATCTATATCTTCGTTAAAAATCAAAAAATCTAAACTTTCTTAATCAAAAATTAAAGAATAAATAATATAAACTCTCTACATCAAAAATTAAAGTAAAAAGTATGCAACCTTCTTTAAAAATTAAAGATTAACTTGCCCACCGGCTTCAGAGTGACTACGAGTACTTTTTTGAAACTCCAACAAAAATCTGTTTACACATTTGCACAAATGTAATAACACAAATTTATTTATACAAATGGCTACGCAATCGATCACAAACGCGGACTCTTTAAAAATTAATTGTCAGCATCGACGCGACCTCTAGCGTTTTCCGCTAGCAAAGTATTTGTGATATGCAGTTTTTTTTGTAAAAAAAATCATTTAAAAAAATGCAATATCGTATTGAATTGATCAACTTTCTATAATTTAATATAAAAAGAAACAGAGCAATATTAAAAAAGATTACAAATTACCAATGTCAATATACTAATATATTAGTTAATAGAAAGCATTACAAGATTTATTTATTTATTAGAATATATGCACTTGGTTTAATTATAGTTTCAGACTGTTTAATTTTTGGCCGTATTTGCCGAAAGGATTTTTTTCCCTTTAACATTAACGTTTTATTTATCATCTTACAGAGCATTCACATATATATATATATATATATTTTTTTAGAGTAGTCTTAATAGTAGTCACTATGGATGGTAATTTATAGTTTGCAATGGGATAAGGTTACATTTTTAAACAGCATTTATAATATAACAGTAAGTTATATATATTTTACAATTTTTTGCTTTTTAATGTTTTTAACCGCCAGCACTTCAATGTAATAAGCAATTTTTTTTTTCCTTTCTGTTGATCTCAGTTGAGATGTACTGTCTCAGCTTGCATCCTCGAAGCTTTTTAATGAGCTTATCTGAGGATGACACTGGTTATATATATATATATATATATATATATATATATACACACATTTATTATTTTTTATTTTTATTATTGATTTGATTGCTGTGTTGGAAGTAGGCTGATGTTTGGGAAGTCAAATGAATGACCTGAAAGGTCTGATCAAAGTGAAATTGCCGGTATGTTACAGAATCTGTCTTGGTGGTTCACATTTTTATTGTGGTCTCTTCTTTTGAACTAATTAGGAGACTTTTTTTTTCCACTGTGGCAGCCTTTCTATGTCTTCTGAGCTTTTAATTTGTATCGGTTTTGAAGTTTGTGACTTCCTCAAGAATATATTGGCATCTCTGATCCACAAAAATTGGTAATTTTAATAGTAATAATAATAATTTCGTACTAGCAAGATTAAATTTTATTAAATTTTATATTTTGCACTGTATAAAAAATTTTCCAACCCAGTTTAAATTGTAGTAGGATCATTCCGTTTGCCTCGGTAGTTCATCGGTTTCAAAGAGGTCCTTTGGTCAACAAGACTTGAGTTCGAAGACCGTCTAGGAAGCGAAGAACTTTTATCAAAGCGCTTTAGCTGAAAGTGAGTGAGTCTCATTCAGTGGTAGAAGAATTTTCCCTTTCGGAAACTAATTTTCGCCTGCAACTAGCAGATGAAAAACATGCAAATTTACAAATGCAAATATAAATTTAGGCGTAAGACTACCTTATCCTAAAATGATGGTTATGATAACCTAACAGGCCCTAACTTTAAGGACCTTTTATATCGTCGATTATTATTATTAGAATCAATGATAGTGTCAAATTTAAGCAAAACATCCTTTCTTTTAGGCTTACACGGTGATCCGAATACATTTTGGATTCACGATTCAAAGAAAGGAAGGGAAAAAAATACAAAGGATTCACGGTAGTTGTCTCCATAATTTTCCAAAATGTATTAAGCAAAACATATATATTTATAGAAGGGCCAACGAGACGGAGTTCAGGAGCCGGTGAAAAAAAACGTTGTCTTTCCCCAAGGAAGGGTGGACTGACTAATAATGATATTATCGAGAAGGACAAAAAAGATATGCAACACCATCTCACCTGACAATTTGTACTGGTCTCCTTTTCTCTCTCTCGTTGCCCCTGGTTTACATGTAATAAGTACACAAATATATTCCAAAGTTCTTACTGTTGAAGCAATAAAAAGTTAAAATCTCTTAAAGTTTGAAGTAATTTCAATTTCGAACTAAAAATCTTGGATCAATTTAATGGCAAAATTAGGCGATACAAAAATCTATCGAGAATGCAATACAAAATAAACAAGTGGAAAAGAACAAAGTTACTTTATGATAACTTTACCTTGTGAAGGGGTAGATATTGGCTTACTACCGACTTACAAATGTTAGTTATAAATGAGTTAAATCTACTCCTTTCTTATTGAGCTTGTTTCATGAAGTATAACTAAAGAAATTAATCATACAGAAATTCAACGTTTTCACTTCAAAAACGTGATGGTTTATAGGTTTTCATATAATGACAGTTTTGAGCACTTTTTTGTATAATACTGCTGGATTTACTTAACGGTTTTTCATGCTTCACGAACGAATGAATTCATAATTCAAGACTTCTGCTGCTTATATGTAGTGTGCTTTGAGTTGTTTCAGTTACTTTGTAAAGAAGTTACGCCTATAAGAGATCACTGCTTTGTATATCAGTATCTGTAGAAGAAAAATCATGCACATTTGGGAATGAATAACTTAACCAGGCTGAATTGAAAAGGCATAAAAAAGTTAAATGTTTTTTTCTTTCTTTCTTTCTTAAAGCAATCCATATTCAAGTCTCTTCAATTGAGAGGCATTGCACAGTGCCCACCCTAGAGATATCTTTAATGAACAATACGACAATATAAATTTCAGTGTAAATCGAAAACTAATATTCAAGATGGAAATCTGTAAAGCTGAGTAGTTTCCATATTATTATTGTTTTGACACATGAACTAGTAAGAAGGTAATTGAAATAAAAATAGTAGAAATATAGTTGATGTTTTCCCAATAGTTTGTCGAAATGACATCTCATGCATAAGTTAAAGAAATAACTATACAGGTGTTCCCGTGAGTTTTATAAAAATAATATTGTCTTTTCCACTTAAGAAAAGTATTCAAGAAAGAAAGAAAACAAAATTAGTACTTCAGGTGAAAATTTACTGGAATTATTAATAGATTATAAAGCCAGATAATGACTTTAAAACGAAATTAAATTACTTTGGGCTTTCATTTATGACATAAATACTTCCTTCTCATGAAAACTTGGTGAAAGTTATTTATGGAACTAGTACACTTATCCACCGCCATGCTTTTCTAATCAGATATATTCGTAGGTTTATTTTCCTTTTAAAAAGAATGATTAAAAATTATTGTTTAATGAAATATTTTTAGAAATGAATTACAAAATTGTGTTCTTACCCATTTTTGACTAGCGGAAGTAAAAAAAGGTCAGATAACTTGTTGCTCGCGAGTCCCATGTAGTTTACTCATTTTTATCTTTTTAATAGCAGCTCAAATTCATCCTTACATTTTACTAATGACTAAGGCGGATTGAAGTTTCTTCGATAATGCCACTACATCTTCAGGTACTGTGTTAGTAATCTAATACAAACTACAGGTGTTCACTTGATTTCATATCTTGGGATTGTAGAAGATGGTAAAGATGCCATCTGATTTCATTATCACGATGTTTCGTAAATCATCGGGCGAAGGGTCATTACTCTCACAATAGAGACGTAAACATTAGATAATAAGAGATGCTGAAATGTGGTACAGTAATATTTTGCATTTCATTTAGAAATGTCATGTGGTCTAATTGTGAACATTTCTAGAGTTGTATTTTTATTCCATTTCTTGCACTCATACAGTGCTGATACTGTATTAGATAGATATATGCCTTCTCTGCAAAAGAGCAAAAATTCTGAATTCCTGTAATCGTTGTACCCTTTTTTACAAACCTGAGACACTTCTCACAAGTCACATTGCTTGTAAGAACTTCTAGAGTTTGCTATAATTCCATTTGAAACTGTTTACGAAATTACTGCAGAAATTTAGCATATATTATGTTCCTTCGCGTCCTTTGAATGTGTATTTTCTTCGAGTTACGTTAAAAGTATTAAAGTTAACTTCTGACGTAAACATTTGCAACGAAACTTAACTGAAAACGTTAACTCATTATTTTCTTTATGGCATTCTAGTTCATCTGAAGTTCATCTCCTACAGGAGATGTTGCTGTTATGGTTGAAGACCATGAGATCAGTGTATAATGTTGTATAAATTATCTTCTGTCCTGTTTGTCAGTTTATTCGAGGCGAAAAACCCCTCAATATTCACTTTCAGTTGAAAACTGCTTATTCAAAGTCTTTTGCATCCCAGATGGGATCCGAACGCAGTTCTTTCCTAACAAAGAGGCTCGTTGATACCAGAGCTACGGATACTCCATCCTATAACAGGGATGTTCAACCCGTCGATCGCGGAGCGATTTTTGGTCGACCTCTTGTGTATTCCTTCTCACTTACATATTTAATTAAAACTGAAAACATAATATTTTATTTATCATTATTGGGTATTATTTTTAATTCGCTTTAAGTTGTTTATTTATTTTTCGTTAAAATTGTCAAATCAGTAATTTTCTTATAAGTCCGGGTAAATGAATTAATTTAGATCAGTGGAAGTCAAACAGCGAACCGCTTGAATACGATTATAAGCAAAGTGTAAAAACTCGATTGCAGCTTAAATATTAAATATTCCAAAGCATATTATATCGATTTTTTACTTAGGTTAAGTTCCATGTGAACATTGTAAAAAAATAAACTTTGTTTGTCTCGGTATAGTTTGCATTAGGTGTTTTTGTAAATAACTCTTTTGAAGCTAACTGTATATACTGCTTTAATAAGAATGTGTTAGAGTGTTAAAAACAAAGGCAATGTTTTTGTCGCCGAAGCTGTACATGGCGGCACTATAAAGATTGTTATTGAAACTTGTATGCATGAGGAAGGCCTGCAGGCTCTAAGTGTAAACATCTCTGAAGTCAGTCAGAAAGAGTTCAAACAACTTTCCGATGGCCGGCAACTTACAATCAAAAGAAAGCGGAGGAGAACAAAAGGCGTGCCGAACTTGAAACTTAAGATGAAAGACTCATACCGATTCTTTGGGGGTTGCCAAATTTCATGCGAGGTCTAAGAGGAGGCCTAATAAAAAGGTACTGAAGCAAGCTGAAGGGGTCCCGGTTCCAGAATTTCTGTCAGAGAGGAGGCCGCCCGGCCCAGAGTCGCCGTCAGAGAGACTGCCCGGATTCACGTTGGTTGAGAGAGGAGTTTCCCGCTTCCAGAAAGGAGCTTCTCGGGTCGAGACGTACGTCGAGACTAGAGAGACTACTTCTAGGCCGCAGACAAGGTTTCAAATTGCCGAAAGGAAGAGTTCCAATTGCTGGAGAAAAGTTTCCAGGCCAGGTTAATGTCAGATATTCACTAGTGTGTTGCGTTTTCATTGCAATTTGATGAATCAAACGACTTCACTGATATTGCTCAGTTAATGGTATTTATTCGCATGGTATTTCAAGATTATTCGAGTAAAGAACTTTTGAAAATTATACCATTATTGGGAAGGACTAGGGGAGAAGACATTTTTTCGGCATTTCATGAATTTGTGAAACAACACAAACTTCCGCTTTTTAAACTTGTGTCTATTACTACTGATGGTGCTCCTGCAATGATAGGTAATAAATCAGCTTCATTTCATTATGTAAAAACGATGACAAATATCCAGATTTTTTAACCTACCACTGTACTGTGTAGTAAAAGATTAAACACAAAAGATGTTTTGGATATTACATTAAAAATTGTAAATTCTGTTCGAGGATAAGCCCTGCAACGGCGGTTATATAAATTACATGCAGATGATGATGATAGGGAACTTCTGTTGTACGATAATGTTCGCTGGCTCAGCAGAAGTCAATTTTTTAGAAAGATTTCTTGTATTAATTAACGATATAAAATTTTTTTGAAGAAAAAGGAGATATTTATCCACAATTGAGTGATAAAAGATGGTTGTTACACTTATCATTTTTAGTAGATTTCTGTACGAAATTAAGCAATTTAAATTTAGAGTTACAAGGTACAGATAAATATTTAATTGACATGTTAAGTTCAATAAAAACTTTCCAACAATACGTACTTTTATTAAAGAAATATATAAATGACCGCGAATTTATACATCTCCCATAATTATTAGAATTTTTTCAACAAAATCAAGAAATGCTTCGCTATGATTTAAAATAATTTATTTGTGAAATAGAATTAGTTGAGGAAGAAATAAATTCAAGATTTAAAGATTTTAATAAAACTGAAATGATTGTATCTTTTATCAAAAATCCATTTCAAGAAAACTTGAAATGGATTATTGATATAAACCAAGCTGAAGTAGGACTTGAGATAATAAACATTCAGAATAGTTTACATTTAAAATCAATAAACAATGAAATCATTTGGAAGTATGCACATGAAAAATTCCCAATATTAACTGATATTGTGCGAAAAATTCTGTCGTGTTTCGGATCGACATACTTGTCTGAAGCCGCTTTTTCAAATATGACCGTCATAAAAAATCAATTAAGAAACCAAATTGCAAATGATCATTTGGATGATTGTCTGCGATTGTCCACTTCTTCATATCAATTTGATTATGAAAATATTGCGAGGTCCAAACAATGCCAAATTTCACATTAACTTTTTTTTTAATCAACCAGCATTTCCTGTAACTTGTGAGTTTGTAATCAATCTCTTGTTTTTTCTAACTTTGGTTTTCCAAAATAGAGAAATAAATATTTTATTCCAATATATATTTTTTTTTTTTTTGTTGTATTAAAATATTTGTTGTATTAAAATAATTAAAAGTGATAAATAAATTTTTAAATACACAAATAAAATATTTAGTTGTGTATTTTGTTTTAGTTGTTTATTTTTAGTTGTTTATTTGTGCGTAATCAGATATCAGGTTGCGGGAATATAAGAGATCTATATAAGAGAGTAGATCGCCGAATAACTTTTTATAGAAAAGTAGCTCGCGCAGTCGATCCCATCTTCCAATAATTTTTATCTACTTTTTTTTTTTGTGATGGTAAATCCGTTTTGATTCTGACTGCTTTATTATTGTTTAGAATATTTTCACTACTCCGATGAAGAACCTACATTTTACTCTGCAGAATCTCAATTGTCGTTTCTTCGAAAGTCCTATATTTCCACAGTCGTTGTAATGGTTCTTCCTACTTACCGACTACCAACAATAAAATCTCTCTAGAATTCGGATATGCTACATTATTCCCATCTTGAAGTAGAGGGCCAAGAAAGATTGGTTTTCCTTCCAGACCAGAAAGTATATGCTCTCAGATTTGTCCTAAAAAATATAACACTTTCACTAATGGCGTTGCTATTTGTGTCCCTAAGCTGGTAAGTCTGCTATTGCACTAGTGAGCGCGAAGGTCTTTGTTTGATTTGGCAATCATTTTTTCTGCTTGCGAGAAGCAAAACATCTCTGTTCTCCTTCTCCATTCTTGCTACATTTCTTACATCATTCTGCTACATCTGTTGCACTAAGTGATGATTTTTGTTGCGTAATTTTGGACTGCCATCTTTCATACTAGAGAAAAATTGTACTTTTTCAAGTACAATTTTTCTCTAGAGCAAGAAATAGGATTATATAGCTCTTAACTCATCCATGATACCAATAAGGTTTTACATCATTTCATGGATGGGATACACATCAAATATTGATAGCTCAATAAAGGAAATTCAAGAAGGTTCGGTAACTGTTTTGATGTCATGAACTGTATGATGCATTAAAGAGAATAAATAACTGATTACATTCATGAAAAATACCACAAACATATTATATTTTGCAAAACACGTTTCGAATATTTATAAATAAAAGCTGTGGAAAATGCATATCGAGTTAAGCTAATAAACATCCATCACTCCTGTCCGAAAATGTGAAACGTACCTAAAGGGACATCAAACCAGATTTATTTCACGACTTCATTGTGTTGTAAGGATGATGAGAAAGAAAACCTAACAAATAACAAACGAAGTCCAAATTTTATATTTTTTAGGGGTCGTAGAAAACTTTCATAAATACCTAGAAGGTCTACTTTTGCTATTTTTAAAAAAGCATTTTAAAAAATGCAAGCACACATTAATTACCGTTCTCCTAAAAACGCGATCGATAGGATGCCGTGATGGAGACTCCAAGAAAACCCGAGTTTCGTGCAATAATTGCCTTTCTAAAGTGCATTCATTCTACCTAGAAGCCCGACAACGAAGTGCTTTCAACCAACTCTTAATTTGCCTCGACAATATTCAAAAAACACTTCCAACCTCCCTAAAGATTTTAACGCGATATTATGCTAGCAATGTAAAATAAGAATCTTGCACCTACGAACAATTAAAATAATTTGGATAAGAAAAGTAGCGACCTAATATTAACAATTAATATCAAGTCATAATAGTTCAAAATTAAATTTCTGGCGTTTTTAAAAACTTAAAAATAGCTTTGCAAATACGGTTAACTCCTCCTTTGTATAACAAATACCTTAGAATGCTATTCGATCCAACTTTAAAATTGACTGTTCACATAGAAAACAAACTATTCTCAAAATAACTCAGGAACAAATTAAAATACATCCCATTCCTCAGAATATATATCCCTCTTAGAATATATTTTGCTGTAAGGTCCTGTTCATTCTGTATTTTCTCATGTTCATGGAAGTTTGCTAAGAATGCTGGAAGAATACAGTATAGTGCGGCCGAAATGATTTATCACTTTAAAAGAGAAACACAGACGCCTATACAGCGTTTCTATTTGAGGCAGTTCATTTTGTTTCAGAAAATTGGTGAACTTAAAGCAAAAGAGACTACATACATGAATATGTTCGAAGAGTTTATGGAATGGATGGTTTAAAAAATCAATTGGACTTTTTACCATTGACAGAAATGAAATAGAAGTATAAAAATAATGAAATAATCTTAATTATCTCTTCCAATATTTTTGTGCTTTTCGTAAAGGTATCATTAAGACAGAATGATCAAAGAAGGATGCAAAAAATATCCTAGTCATTAAGTGATGCCCTCCGAAAGGCTAACCCTCTCAGAGGCAGTAGACACGTGGAAGGTCTTCTGAATGAAATAGCTCTAACTGGAATGATAGCGTTAAAATAAATAAATAACTGGTTAATGGATTTTAGATTAACATGGCTAATTAAGCAGAGTAGTTAGTAAGCTAGCAGGAGAGTCTTAGGAATGGCAATCTTCTTAATCTTTGAGAATCCCTAAAACAACCATAAGTATCGACATCCTTTTTTTTTTTTCCATTTTGTTCTTGCGTTATCCTTCCAATGAACAGTGGTTACATGTGGACATCTTACAGCTTAGTTCTTCCGTCTAGGCATCTTACAGTGTAATCCTTCCATCCGGGTAGCATAATAGAACTCTTCCAATGTAGATTTACATCGTATGCTCTCCCTGAAGAAACTGTTTTAGTTGTTTCTTTCTAATATAATTTATGTTGCATTCTGTTAATTCCTTCTTCTGTAAAATCGAATTTGGAAAATTCCATTTTCTTGAAAAGAAGTCTGCTTTTTTTCTTTTGATTATTAATATTATTGGCGGTTGAAACTTTATTGTAATCATGTATCTTACCGCTGTAATGTATGCGTTGATAAGGTAAGGCTGTTTTTTTTTTGTTTTAATTACAGGGAAAATAATTCTATTTTGCGATATTATGATAGTATATGTTTGTATATCGTGACTCTATAAAAATTAGCAAACAAAAATCGGCTGAAAACGTTTAGTCGTAAATGACGTTTTCTGGAGAGGGTTACGTAGATCTTTACTTATAAAGCTTGAAGGTCATGTGAAATCACAGGGAAGTAAGTAAAGTGAAGAAAACCAAATAAAACGTACGATATATAAAAAAGGTCCATAAGGTTCCTTGTTTTTTGTACGCTACTTTACTTCTGCCAAACAAGATAAACCGACTGGAAGAGTACAAGAAGTATTTCGATACTACTGGCGGCTCATCCAGTCTTATGGATAAAGGTTCTAGATTAGTTTTTTGTAGTCCACATTAGGAAAAAAAAAGAATCAGTTGCTCTCCAGATTATATGTATTATATTTCAGCACACATTTTACTTCTTTATAGTTACTAATACCCAATAATTCAGATAATATTTAAATAACATTATCACTTTATAGTGGTATATTTCTTCAGTAATGTTTGCAGAATATAAAGTTGAATTTAAACTTGATCTTTATCAAATTTGGAAGACGTAATCAGCCAGTGAGATTTTTTTTCTGAAGTTCATTTTTTTGAAATTCCATTATTTGCAAATATAAAATATAAATAAATAATTTCTTAATGATTTTTCTAATAGGCCTGTGTAGCTCAGTGGAAGTGGCGCTTGTTACTCTTTTGCGCTTGCCGCTCGAAGTTAGACCTAGGTTTAAGTCTAATCGCCGACTGGAGGAACGTTTTCTAAGCCTATCTTCTTCCTTCACTTGTGAAAGAAGGTCAGAGCTGTTAAGAAATGACTATCCACTAAGAAGTTTCTGTTTCTCATTCAAATATATATCCTAGTCCTGTTCAGAATTTACTTCCATCTGTTCAGAGGTCAGTGTCCATAAAATGATCGCTAAAAAGTGAAGGTAGATCGCTAAAAAGCGACAACATCGTTTGACAGTTTGCTCTAAGATTCGATGTTAATTCCAGTTACAAACACAATGCCTATTCATAATGTTGTTGAGTTAGTCGAAACAACCAAATAACATGGAATCAGTGCCATGTGGAGATAGCCAAATATTAGTTCTCTGTTTTGTATCACCTGGATTATCTACTTGTCAAGTTGCACCAAGTATGATACAAAATATTGAGCTTGATTTCTCATTCTTATTACTTGGAACTGCACTTTCGCCTTTTGCCAGTCCTTCACATCAAGATAGTAGTTCCATGATGAAGATGATGTCTTGGGATGCATCCAGGCTTATTGCGCTAAGCAATCATGAAGTACATGATCAGCAGCTTCCACTACAAGATCAGAATGTCACTCAGGAGAAGATGCAGAAGTCAGTTCATTATCCTTGGATGTCCTTGTCATAACATCAGTGTGAGGTATGTTGCAGATGCTGCATAACCAAAAGCATGATATGAAATTGCATGAAAATATCAGACATGAATCTTCGTGTTACTATATATTGGATCCAGATGTGAAAGTAGAGTTGATGAAGATGAGGCAAGAGATACAATGAAATGAAAAGAATTACGGACATACATGGAAGGGTGAAAAAGAGTGGAAGGAAAGATGTAACGAATGATTCAAGAGAAGATGCAGAAGTAGCACTCTATGGAGATTCCATTATTAAAGGTGTAGTAAACGAGAAAGTGCATAAGCTTTGTTTTCCTGGAGGTTGAATGAGCAGAGTGATTAAAGCGTTGGATATGAGGAATTAGAGAACAAAAGAGTTGGTGGGTGTGCTCAGGACGAATGATTTGGATGGGAACAAGGAAAATGTCAAATTGGATATTAGGAGATTATTAAGGAGAGTAAAAGATAACAGTGTCGTAGGAAAGGTAGTCAGTGTGTTGCTAAGGTATGATAATGATGAAGGCAGCGAGCAAAGATTACGAATGAGATATGTTAGCACAGTTATATGAGGAGAATGGGGTGCATTTTGTGAATGTGTGAGGTGAATTTGAGGGACAGATGGAATTGTTTAAAGACGATGGGCTGCATTTAAATGGTTTTGGTGTGAGTCGGCTGGAGAGATTGCTGCTGGCACGAGAGGTAATGACTGTAATGAATAGATCTGAGGTGGTGCGAGGTGATATGAAAGAGCAAAAAGCATGGTAGAGAGAGAGAGCGAGAGAGGCTGGCAAACGGAGAGGTGAATATCACGAATGAAGTAAATGAGAGGGTGGAAGCACAACACAAACAGGTAAACGGAGGGAGTCAGGGTTACGGGGAGACACTTTATGATGTGGATGCTGCATTCCGAAGTGAATGTGTGAGTAGGCAATAAAGGATCGAGATGGTCTGAGATGGGTGGGAAGAGTTTGGGTTTGAAGAAAATTGTAGAATTTATGGTTAAAGGAAGAGAAGGGACTGAAGAGTCACATTGGAGAAGTGATGTTCTTAGGACTTGTAGAACCACAAAGGATTTCTTATGTTCATTTATTAATACTAGAAGTATTCGAAATAAGGGAAATGAAATTATTGGATTGATTGAGTTTATTCGCCCCAAAATCAGAAACGGATGGGGCTAAACAGTCGATTAGAGCGCTGCATTGGAAATTGGTTGTGCGATATCGGAGGAGCGATATCCCAGAAGAGGAAAGCTGCTAGTGGTGTACCCCGAGGGTCTGTTTTGGGTTCATTGCTGCTTAATTTGTATGTAAATGATATGGGGAGAGGTTTGAATCGTGATATGCAGTTGTTTGCAGATGATGCAAAGTTAGGGAGAGCTATCAGGAGCAGAGAGGATGCCGTGGCTTTGAAAGAGGACTTGAATACACTGGCTAAATGGGCAAATAAGAGGGGATGTCAATTCAATGTTGCGAAATGTAAGGTTTGAAATTTGGGAAGCAAAGATGGGA
Organism: Typopeltis vanoorti; assembly: GCF_054136105.1. Lineage (NCBI taxonomy): Eukaryota > Metazoa > Arthropoda > Arachnida > Uropygi > Thelyphonidae > Typopeltis > Typopeltis vanoorti. The sequence goes on along the minus strand of NC_143562.1, from coordinate 54,358,307 downwards.
TGTAGAGTACACAATCGGTGGAAATATCTTGGAAGAGGTAAAGGAAATGAGAGATCTGGGAGTGATTGTGGACATGGACCTAAATAGATTTCTTTCCATATATATATACGATTCATTCAATGTGATTTAATGTAATAATAATAATAATAATAATAATAATAATAATAATAATAATAATAATAATAATAATATTTTCAACTACCAAACACTAGTACTCACTTTTAAGACAGTATTGCTCACACATAATGCCTTTCACGCATCTCAAATTCGCTCATTTCACTGATAATACACTCATCACTCTCAATAGGACATTTTGAGACTCATGACAATTCTGGGTATAAAAATATATCTGGTAATTATTTTTTTTAAAAAAAACGTGTTATTATTATTGTTTTACATTTAAAATATTACTGTAAAAAATGAAAGTTTTTTATTTTGTATTCAGCATTCTGTACTGCAAGTTATTTTGTTAACAAACAAAAAAGCAATGTAATTGTAAAATTGAATCGTCCAAATATAAATAATATTAACGATATTAATTATAATCTGTAGTAAAAATGTATAACAAAATGTAGTATTGTCCTAATTTTTAAAACATATACATGTAAATTATTTGAGAAATAATAAGCTGTTAAAATAATTATTAAGCTGTTAATATTAATAATAATAATAATAATAATAATAATAAGTATTATTATTATTATTTTGCATTCTCCGCTAGGGAGTTAAGTAAATAAATTTTTCTGTCAGCTTAATTTACCAGTTATTGTTATTATCTTCTGCCGCGATGTGCACGTGTTACAATCGTCATGATCGATATTTCATTAAATTGCTTTGGGCCCGTTTTCCTACAGGTTGTTTATCTTAATTTTGTTGAGTAATAAGAGTTGCCAATTTTTGGTGAAAATATTAATTTCCAAAACTGAAGTAAAGTCTTTATTCAATGTACGTAAGTAGAACATTATTCTCTGAGAGAATTTATTTATATAACCGTCAGTTTCATTTTAACGAATCTGTATTTTTGTAACTTTTTTTCCCGTCTGCTTGTACATCGTGCCAAAAACAAACAAAAATACGTTTTTATATATCTTTTGAATATAGACTACAAAAGATATATGCCAATACATGCGTATTTTAAATTGTGAGTCACAACAGGTGTAGTGCAATACACAGGGAAAGTACACCATATTTATAGCTCTCATTTGTGACTGCGGCAAGTCCCGTGTACCAACGCTCGATCAGTTCCACCTTGCAAATGGGGAGCTGGGAATAATATGAACGTTAGGAATGGGAAAGCGGAGAAGCATGACCTTAGTTTGCAATACGCTGTTGTTTTTTTATTAGATTTAAGAATACATTTCATGTTGCAGACGGTTGTATCTACAGTAGTAGACAAACATATTTCTGTTTTGTGCGTACGTACAGATTTTAAGGAATCTGTGCGATATGTTAATCAAACAAATAATGAAAAGAAAAATAAATGCATATATGCATAACTACATTTATAAATATGCCATAATTATCTTGACTTTATTTATGGAAAATTAATATTTCATTTAATTTAAGCAAGTTTGCTTACATTTATTTTGCTTAAATTAAACTTGTTTAGTTTAAGCAAACAAATGGATATTGTCAGCGATTCGTAATTCGAAATTATTATTATTTTAAATTGATTTACTCATTATTAAGGATTGTCCTTAAATGTCTTGCTTTTTTTCCCGAACTTTTGGATCGCTTAACGTAATCAAATCGTAATTTAAATTATAGAAACGCAGAATTATGCCTTAAAATATTCACATCTTTTTATTTATGTTTTTGTTTAACGTTCTTATATTTTTATGTTTACATTTTGCAGTAATGTTATTTTATAATACCTTTCTTTTTTTTTTAAAAAAAAATCATAAAATAAATCTACTTATAATTATCAATTTTTAAAATATTTCTGAAATAAATTTTTTTAAATATATATTTTAAAAATAAATTTAAAAATATTTAATTTTTTAATTTATTTTATTTTTCATGGGACTTTTGGCCCATCAAAATGAATGAATGGGCTTCAAAGAATGAGCTTGTTAGTTAAAGGTATGTCGCTAAGCTACGTAATATTGTTGTTCTGTTAATCTTTGACTATTGCAACTGTTATCAATCATACGTTAGAAACATCGATCTTTCTGATTCAAGAATTTTAACGGACTGTTAAAAATCTAACTTTTCGAGGCAAAAAATTTCCTGATATTGTATTTGAAAGAAAAAAAAATCTAATGTCGATCTAACATTACTTGCTGGGTACGAGCTTATTATTAAACAGTACATTTTCCTCTAGCAGTAATCTGCACAACAATTTTGAAAAAATGTGGGCGTATATGAAAAAGTTGCGCATGCGATATGAGTGCCAGAGAGAGAGAGAGAGAGAGAATGCGATGTTTATGTTCGAGCATTGAAGCGGCCATCCGCTGTTTATCTGTTCTCGAAATGCCACGAGCAGAGAAAGTGAATGGCCTGAGGAATTTATGATCAGTATTAAGTCATTATAGGAATTTATGGTTGAGAAAAGCAGCAGGGGTTGCGTGATGGAACTCTATCGCGTTTTCTGATGCAGCGTGGAAGATATTACTAGCTTACGACGATTGTATTTATTCTATAGTAATCATCCCGTGCCAGATTGGTAGAAGAGACATAAGATTTGCTTCCTGTATTGTTACAGATGACGTAATAATACACCAAGAAATATAAAGAGAAAAACTGAAATGAAAATAAACGAAAAAAAAAAAAAAACGTATCGGAAGCAAGAGGTGAGAAAATAAACCCAGTCGGTCCTAAAAGAAAGATGTATTCTTCTAAAAATAAATATCCACATTTGATTGAATGGTTTGGTCTTTTTGTGACGATCATTGATGCACCCAGAGGTGGGGGCAAGGGGCCCTGTCACTCCCAAAAGAAAAAGGGAAAAAAAAACACTAGAAAATTTTCCAAAAATCTTTTCCTAATTAAAATTATTATTTTTTTAAAATTTATGTTGTGTGGTGTCTTCTATTTCTATACTACTTATGAATTAGCAATCATTGCAAATTCTCAGTCATAGGTCGTATGCGATGCGTAGTGGGTATTCTCAAATCGTCTACTCAACTCTCCCCCCCCCCCCCCCCCCCCCAAGATTAAATCCTGAGTGCGCCACTGGCGAAGATCACCTTAGTAAAAGAAACGTTGGTTCACCTCTGCGAATAGAATGTCCACTTTTAATCCAACGTTGGTGTTTTCATTTTGTGATATACTTCAGAGAGTTCCCAGCAGATGGCGGTAAATACTTTTGTTGTTATTATTTGAAACGAAATCTGTAATCTACTGGTAATGAATGATATATAAGATATATAAGTACTTAATTTATTTTTCATTCACTGACCTATAAATATTATAGTTTTCGAAAACCAGTTGAGGTATGCCAGACGATGGGCAAGTAGCTGTGATGCAACTCTCTCTCTCTCTCTCTCTTTCTGAAGCACTTTATAGTACTTTGCCATATTTTATAGGTTCTTCTCCTTCCTGGGAAAATCGATACAAATGATAAAGAGCAAGGCATGTGTGGTTCATATTATCAGGTAGGTCGTTTACCTTACCGCGTGATTACGGTAAACTAGGCAGCAGTTCTGAGACAGAATTTTATGGCTGCTGTTTTCTTTAGCTGATAATTTTGTCCCTGCATGTAATACCCTCAATAATCAGTGACGTCTGTGAAAACTTCGGCAATCGATAGCTACATATGTGTCTCGTTGGTCTAGACTCTAGACCAACATACTCTACTCCCACTAGGCTCGTTTCATTTTACAGTAACCAAGCTAACAACATACCTAATTGTTTCAGTCACGTATCACATTGAGGGAGAGTGAGATGCTTTTTCTCCTGAGTATCAATGATAGCGTACTAGAAATAACTCCCCCCCCTCCTGATTAGCACACAGCAGTCAGTCACGAACTGCGTTAAGTTTATGCTTCTCTCATCTAATAAGCGGATATCTGATGCGATAAAGGTATACAGATTTTGGTATAGTCTTAAAGACATTTTGGTATAGTCTTAAAGCTTAACTTGTACTTACTTTCTGTTCAGAGTAATATTCCTGGTGATTTTTGTTAATATAACATATAATGTGCATCCACAGTTACAGTGATAGTGTGTGTCGTGAAAAGCTCATTATAATGTAGAGTATTACTCATTGAAAATCGACACTTGGCATTATAGTATTAAAAAAAAAAACTGTAAAGAGAAAACGAAATTTGCACACATTATTTTTTCTCAATATTTATTCTCGATGTTACTTTTCCTCAATAGATGGCAGTAGTTTACAGACAAAATAACGAAATGGAAAGTTTTTATTATATTGTTATTATTATTTTTTTTATGTCAAGATATTAAGATATTTTTATTCATTTTGTCAGCTCCAAGCAACCGAGTTCCTGTCAATATCATGAATGGATGGAACTCGTTGCGTGGTAGGATCTACCACAGAACAGCATAAAGAAGTTGTCAAGATTGTTATGGAGCAGTTCACAAATGCATTTTTGATTTCGTGTCTTTGATCAAAGTAAACGATAACTCTTAAGTTGGTGACTAAAGGCGCCATTTGGCGTTGTAAGTCGCTCTGACCAAAACTAGAAATGGGTGTAAAAGGATTCATATAAAAAAAAATACATATACACACACTTAGGTAGTTCTTTACTGATGAGACGATATTTCATGTTAATGAATATGAGAGCATATACATCGAATAGCCAGTTGATTAGATCCATCAACTTAATAGGTGGTAGCATTTCTTTTAACCTTCAAGACAAACTCCACTCTTTCGGTCTCCTGAAGCATCTCCCCTCCTTCCCGAAAGGCTCCCAGATTAGATCCTGTCGAAATTCATCATCTTTTAGTATCATTGTTTCGAATCATCTCACAAATGATTGGTTTGATCGGAATTATGGATGAAGCATCTAAAGGCTATGGGTCAGTTACACTATGTGTTAATCGCGCGTGTCTTCGGTCCTGTTTTGGGAGTGAAAAACCAGTTTCTTGCTTTATCATCTTCGTATGCGACCGGCTAACTCGCTTTTACTTGAAATATTCTCATAAAGGTTGCTCGCATACTCCTAGATAGAATTCGTACGCAGGTCTTTCCTGCCAAAGGGCAAAATGTCGTGGCTGAATAAGCCAATAATATATTGGAAAGTCTAACTATTCCCAAAGGGTCTATACGTGTAAGGTGGTACATTATTTTACCACCTTACATTCTCAGTTTATTCCACGTTACCACGTGGATAAACTGAGAATGGAAGCGATAAACCTGATCGGAATTTTCAAGTGGACTTTCGAATGTCTCTCCAAGGTATCAGGGGACCAACAAATGCGATTGAAAAAGCAGAAATAATAATAAATATACCACCATCCATAAGTTAATAAGTTTATTGGAATTCATGAAATGCCACGTGGTGATGTGCCACACCACTCCTCACTAGGTGGTCTTATTTTATGCTCTTCTCGAGGCTTCAACTCGCTAAAAATCACTCACCCCAGACACATCATCCATTCATCACATTGAGGGTCTATCTCTTCCTCTTTTTTTTTCCAGTGACTTTACCTTCTGTTACTATTTTTAGAAGTCCTTCCATTATTTTAATGTATCCAAAGTATTTTAGCTTTCTTCTGTCAATATCCTTAAGGAGCCTTAAAGTTCTACCGATCCTTTCTAGCACCCATCCAGTCTGCTTTTCAGTATATGAGATCCTCAACAGTCTCCTGTAACACAGCATCTCAAATCAGCTGTCCTTTTCCTATAAGACTTCTTTAGGTTCCAAGTTTCCCATCCATAAGTCTCTATTGAAACTACAGCTGCATCCAGCTTTGTTCCTATGAAGATGAATCCATACTTCCAGTTTTTAAACACGCATCTGTCCATTATTTTAGCCATTTCTAATATTATTCTGCTGTAGTCTGAACAGAAAATTTTCACCTTAATGATGGATCCCAGTTACTCGAATTTACTGATCTCCTCGTTTATTATTTCTCCGTTAAGGTGGACTTGTTTTTCAGGAGCTTTCCCTGTCTGTATTCCCTATTCCTGGTACACTCTAGACAATGATATGCATGATAATAGTGACTGTATCTTCAATACTTGCAGCACTGATTATCATATTGCAAATCCACTTAATTTGCGATGTTAGGATTTTTTTTTTTTTTGCATTGAATTGTGTGAGCGTGACGCTTCCGGACAATCCATGAATGATGGAGAATTACTAATAAACTGAAAACTCAGAGTATATACCAGTTACGAATGTGATATTATATTTTAATTTAGGGTTAGAAAGCTAAAACTTCCAGAAAACGCCTTCCCGAACACCTTGTTTTATATTTAGCAGAAGAAGCGCATTTCAGGCAAAGGAAGATTAGCTTGGTTGGAGTCTTGATTTTATTGTTGCAGACCACAAAATAGACTAACAAAATCTAGTTTGTTGTTCTTTGTGTGTGTGTGTGTGTGTGTGTGTGTGTGTGTGTGTGTGTGTGTGTGTGTGTGTGTGTGTGTGTGTGTGTGTGTGTGTGTGTGTGAGAGAGAGAGAGAGAGAGAGAGAAAGAAAGAAAGAGATTTAGTTTCCTTAGCTTTAAAAACGTGAAGCGATGATACAACCACTTTGAAAGGGATAGACATAATACGTTTTATCTCATGGATGCGTCAATGTTATCCTAATGCAACAAACAAACTCTCTTCTTGTAAAACTTTCAGTAGTTCACCAATTAAATTAGGAAGTAAACTAAATATATATTTTATTTCGGTTGCATTTTAGAAAAACCAGCTTGACAACTGACATTGACATTTATGTCTTTAGGGATGAAGCAAGATGCTTTTCATATTCCCCGCTATCTCTTATGGTTACAGTGAGGGTAAAATTTATGAGCAGATTGCTCGCCCTGAATGAGCATGGAGATTATGCATCGCTATAGGAGGCTAATATAGCTTTTGGTCTTCTATATTTGAATATGTCCGTTGCCTCGTATGCTGCAGCTTTCTGAACCAAATCGTTGGGATGTGTGGACGTCTTTAGGAAAAACTTGGATGCTATGGATTGCAGAAAAGAGAAAATATAGGGAATATTTGTATCTCTATGAAGTTGATTGTTTCTAACATACCACGGGGCGTTCAGAATCATTCTCAAGCACTTTTCTGCACTCGCTGTATTTTGATAATGTTAGCATTAGAGATGTGGCTCCAGGCCGGAGAGGCATAGGTGATTATAGGACGAATTGTCATCTGGTATAGTTGCAATTTGATTCTGTTGCTGAGCTTGCTATTTCTATTAATTAGCGGATAGATCTGAGCTATGGCTTTAGATGCTTTGCGCATGTAGACTTGATGTATTGCTTAAAAGATAGCTTTTTGTCGAGAATCACACCCAGGTAATTTGTTTCTGTCTGCCAGGGAATTTTAGTATTGAATGGTAACACATCTCCTGCAGGAGACATTGGCCTTTTTGAGAAAAGAACGGCTGAGCTTTTCTGGGGGTTGACTTCCAATCTCCATTTGGAGAACCAACCCTTCAGCTTTAGAAGGTTTTCTTGAAGCTTTCTGGTAATGAAATGGGGTCTGAGAGATCTGGTTAGTATTGCTGTATCGTCCGCATAGAGGGCCAAAATGGAAGACATCAGATTGTGCGGGATGTCTGACATGTATACAGAAAACAGCAATGGAGCCAGTAGAGATCCCTGCGGCACTCCAGAAAAGATATGGAGCTGGGACGATGTAGAACCGTTGATTTTGACTTGTATTGATCTACTCTGAAGATATGATTGGATTAGATGAACCATTTTTAGTGAGGTACGGGCTGAGATAAGTTTGTGCAGGAGTCCAAAATGCCAGATTTTGTCAAATGCTTTGGATAGGTCTAGGAAAACAGCTCCTGTGCACTGGCGCCAGTTGTAGCTGGTGGTGATACATTCGACAATTCTGTGGATTTGCTGGGTAGTATTATGGTGTTGCCGAAAACCAAACTGTTCTTTAGGGAGGACGTTTAGGTCATTTACTGAGGTTTGGAATCGTGAGAGGATGACCTTCTCTGCAACCTTACCCAGGTTGGAGATGAGACTGATTGGACGATAATTTTGCGGTAGGTGTAGTGGGTCTTTGCCTGGCTTATGTATAAGAATTACATCAGCCAGTTTCCAGGTGGAAGGAAAATAGTGAAATCTTAAAATTGCATTTATTATACTGGTCAGGTGCACTACAGCTTTTCGAGGCAGCAGTTTGATCACCTTGTTTGAGATGCCGTCTGGTCCAGGAGCTTTATTGTTCTTAAGTTTTTTAATAATATCATATAATTCAACAGGTGATGCGGGTGCAATATGGTTAGCACTGGTATCCGGGAGATTTAATGCATGCCTGACCTGTCTGTGGATTTTGTACAAGTGATTGAAATCTAAGTTGTTATAAGAAGGTTTGCACTCTAGATTCTTTAGTATGGCTTCTGCCTTATCTGCATCTGTGTGGACTAGGCCCTGGTTTGAGATTATGGGGGGAGGGATCTGTTTTTATTTTTGATGTTTCTCAGTAACCCCCAGATAGAGTGATCAATAGGTGAGATAGAGGCTAAATATAGAGGCTAACTTTTTATCCAAAACTTGGTTTCTATGAGTTTTAAGTGCATCTCTTACTGCCCCATTCAATCTATTAAGAACTGTTTTGTCCTGAAGAGCGTGAGTGTTACGAAATCTCTTCCTAGCTTTGTTCTTCTCTCTGATCAGGTCCATAATACCCTCAGGCAAACGATCAGACTTGGGAACAGGTTTGTGGAAGGTTGCAACCGTTATAGCGGACTTAATCTGTTGGGTGAGGCTAGTCACTGCAGATTCCACATCTTCCGGTGTGCATATGTGAGGGACAGGTCCAATTTCATCCCTAAGTGCTTTAGGCAATCTCTCCCGCGATATGCCTGAATGAGAGGGAGGAAACAGGCATTCTTGTTCTCCCAATTGCAGTAGAATTGGGTTGTGATCCGACGACAGCTCGTTTAGTGATTTAAGGCTGTACTGTAGTTTAATGTCTTGACGGATAGCTATATCCAGGATGTCAGCAATGCCAAACGTACTGAGATGAGTTGGCTTGGTAGGTCCAGCCACAACAGCATAGTTTGATCCTGTGTAGCTGGAAAGGATGCGACCATTTTTATTGGTAGATTTACTGTTCCAAGCAGGTTGTTTTGCATTGAAGGCTCCAGCGATGACGACAGGTCCTTTTACTCCAAGGATGGCATCCAAATCTGAGGTCAGTAATGTCTTTAATGGAGGGTTGTAAGCAGAAAACTTTTTTAGCTTTCCAATTGAGTTTGTGAGGACATTAATTCCTGTGATTTCGAGGTTGGTGGTTGTAGGGTTGGTTATTGAATGATGGTTGATATAGTTTTTGATAAGGGTGGCTGTACCTCCACCTCTATACCCAAGTCTGTCGTTTCTGTAAATCTGATACTATACTCTCTGATTTTTAGGGTATCAGCAGGCCTCAGGTGAGTTTCATTGATTAGAAATATATCCGGGTTGTATCTATTATTAAATTCCTGGATTTCTAACTTTATTTTTGATACCGTTGGCATTCCAAGCGATAATCCTAAGCGAATCTGGGGCGATTTTTTCCCTATGCATCAGAGAGTGCAGATAATATGGATTAGGTTTGCTGTAAGAATCTTTTTGTAACACTTAGTGGTGGATTTGAGTTGCTGAAATCCTGCAGCATGTTTGTAAGAGAAGAGGTGATAATAGCTGATAGATTTGAATGTGGATTAGTCAGGTTCTAGGTTTGTATTATCTGTTTGGAGCGGGCCACATCAGCATATGTTCTCGCTTGATGTTGAGGATTCATTTTCTTAAGGGGCTCAGTTAATGATGGGCGAGCACCTGTTGTCATGTTCTCACTCTTGGAGGACTGAGGAGCCTGAGCTTCAGGAACTCTCTCACTAGATGACGAGGTAGATTGATTATTTGGATCGTTCCATCTGGTTTGGGGGTGATGTATACACCCTCTATAATTAGCAGGGTGAGGACCCCCACAATTAGCGCACTTAGCCCGGGTGGATTTTGGCTTGGCGCAGGTGTTTGTGGGGTGATTCTCACCACATTTTAGGCATCTGAACTGAGCTTTGCATAACTTCTGGACATGGCCAAATTTTTGGCATCTGTGGCACTGCCCAGAAGATGCTTCCTTTCTCAATGGTTCTGGGGTGATTTTGAGTCCACAGATTGATTTTAGATTGTATATGTCTTTGTAAATATTATGAATTTCTACTAAGACTAAAGGCATAGGTGTCTTATTTGATCTAAGCATTCTAGTGACCTTTATGGGAGGTAGATCCTGCAAGTTGAGGTCAGTAACTATTTCATTATTATTATTATTACGGGCAACTCCATGAAGTCATTAGACTCATCGAGGGAGGCCCCAAATCATATTCATCACAACTATTCGACATCCATACAGTATCTATCATACCTCGCCTTAAACTCATTCACTGTCACAGCATCCACCACAGACTCTGGCAGCCCATTCCACTCATTCACCACTCTAAAAGTAAAGAACCCAGCTCTAAACACCTTTACTAACCACACTTTTTCCCAGCTTCCATGGATGTCCCCTAGTCCTCCCACAACCAGCCCTGTTCTCAAAAATATCTTCTGAATTAATTTTATAGAAACCCTTCAGTAATTTGAATGTCTCAATGATATCTCCCCTCCTCCGCCTATCAACCAATTTTTGCAACCCGCAAATCCTCAACCTATTCTCATAAGGTTCATTCCACAGACCTGCTATCATCTTGGTCACTCTCTTCTGGATCCTCTCAACCTCCTCTCCATCAAGAAGAAACCGAGGTGACCAAATCTGGGCACAGTAGTCGAGATGGGGTCTTATCAAGGCTCGATGCAGAGGAACAATAACCTGCTTGTCTCTGCTTGTCAACGTATTCTTCAGCAACTAAGTGATTCGATGAACTGATTTGGCCACTTTTGCAATGTGTCCCCTAAACTTCAACTTCTTATCCACCAACACTTCTAAATCTCGTGCCTCATCAATTTCCTGGAGTACAGTTCCACCAATGTAGTAAATTGCTGCTAATCTTTTTACCCCAAGATGTATAACCTTACATTTTGTCACATTAAATTGACATCCATTCTCCTTAGCCCAGACCTCCAATTTATCCAAATCATCTTGCAAAATTTTGACATCATCTGCATTCACTATTGCCCTACCCAACTTTGCATCATCCGCAAACAAATGAACTGTTCCTCTCAGATCCTTTCCTATATCATTAATGAACAAATTAAACAGCAGTGGTCCAAGTACAGATCCTTGTGGCACACCACTAGTCACAGGCCGTCTTGTGGACTCTACTCCTGAATAAACTACTCTCTGATATCTCTGTCAACCACCCTCCTATCCATCTCACCAACCCTATATCCATCCCCATATGCTGCATTTTACTGATTAGAATTCCATGTGGAATCCTGTCAAAGGCCTTGGCAAGGTCCAGTAGAATCACTATAAACCCATTACCCTTATCCAGTTTAGCCGTTACTGTGTTATAATACGTGAGCAAGTTACTGAGGCATGACTCAGTAACTTGCTCACGTATTATAACAGAAAATACTACCCTTCACAAAACCATGCTGTCCCCGATACAGTATCCCATTTACATCTATCCAATCTTGTATTTTCCTCTTGACTATTTTCCCAAGACCTTGATAATGATTTCTGTTATGCTGATTGGCCGGTAATCTTCAATAGCAGCCTTGGAACCACCTTTATTCAGCGGAACTATTTTCTCCGCTTTCCACCCCCTTGGGACTGACCCAGACCCGAGGCTCAAATTAAACAAAATGGTCAAGGGCACTGACAATTCTTTAGCCGCTTCACGTGCGACACGGGCTGGTATACCATCCAATCCCACAGGTGTATTGACATTGAGGTACTGTAATAGAATAGTTACCTCTACTTCATTCATCACAATTCCAGTATAAGCTGTTGGTTCTTCCATTCCTGCAATGTCACCACCTGGACGATATACTCTTGTAAAGTGCTCGCTCAGTAATTCCACTATATCGACTGAATCGGTTACCTCCCTACCCTCAGCATTTTTTAAAATCATTCTGCCATGAACATTTTTCCTTTTACTTGCAACATATTGAAAAAACTGTTTGGGATTCTCTTTAGCCTGCTGGCTAATTTTCTTTCGTAATCCGCTTTTGCTTTTCTTACCACCCTTGTTACCATCCTGGCCTGAGCTTTATACTGTTCCTGCACCTGCTGGTCACCTTTCTCCTTAAATTCCCTCCACAATTGTTTCTTTTTTTGCAGCTCAAGCTTAATAGTGTTATTCATCCATTTAACCCCTACTTGATTTATTATTCGGACTCTTGGTATACAGTCAACCATTGCCTCCTGCATACACTTCTTAACCACCTCCCATGCACTATCAACATCCATCCCTTGCAGTTTTACATGCCATGGCACTGAGCCAAGCACACTCCTAAGCTTGTCATACTTACCAGCCCGGTAATTGCACTTGCACCCTGTCTTAATTGTAAATTCCACTCCTTTAGCCACCCCCCAAGTCATGACCTTATGGTCACTCTCACCAATTGGTGGCAACATGGTCATGTTCGTTACAGCCAAATCCTCAGATGCAATTACTAGGTCAAGCACTCTCTTCCCACTAGAATTTTCCATTACATGCTGTCACAGATAGTTGTCCCTTAATAATTGAATAAAATCCAATTCCTTCCTCCCATGTGCCCTCTGTTTCCAGTCAATGTTACCATAATTGAAATCATCCATAATAATTACCCTCCTTCCACTCATTTCTTCTATTTGCCTATCATACTATCCCCACCATTTATTCCATCAGTCTATAGAAGCACCCAATTGTATATTTTGTTCTGCTAGATTCTATCTCACACCAAACAGCTTCAAATGTGCTCTTTTCTCTATCCTGCAGTTCAACTTCTATACTCCTTGGCTGCAACTCATCAGCTATCATCAAATACACTCCTTCCCCCCCTTTTTATTCACCCTGTCACTCCTGAACACACTATACCCGTCGCATTCAATCCCACTAGCTTTATCATCTTCTGTCAGCCATGTTTCACTAATACCAACAACCTGTGGCCTTGAAGTACCAACCAAGGCCAAAGCTTCTGGACATAGCCAAATTTTTGGCATCTGTGGCACTGCCCAGAAGATGCTTTCTTTCTCAATGGTTCTGGGGTGATTTTGAGTCCACAGATTGATTTTAGATTGTATATGTCTTTGTAACGATATAACGAGGATATTGACACGGATTTCATCTGTGTCAATATCCTCCGAGACTCCTCATAGGACCACTTTCAGATTTTTTTCGGAGGCAAGTGAAAATGTGCGATATTGTGTTCCTCTTGCGTCCAGCTCCTTTGTAAGATTTCTATAATCAGCCACCGTCGTGGCGGGCTGAATTTTTATGCCCTCGTCTACATTTTTAGCAGATCTATAACTTATTTGTAAGTTATCCATGATGGTTCTAAGTGTTGTCCATCTCTGCTTTTCCCTTAGGATAATCGGTGGCACCTTTTCATTGGGGGAGGCAGAGGGATCTGATATGGGAACACCCTCATCCATACCAACATCATTTGTTAGCTCAGCAGCGAGAGTTTTTCTCTTCTTACGAGCGTGGATCTCTCCTTGATCAGAAGGATTAGAAGTAAAGACAACTAGATTGAGTTTTTCCCCCATTTGAGGAGAGTCTTCATTTTCCTCAATGTCGACTTCGGGTAAAGAATATAAGTTTAAGTAGCCGGGTCAATCTCGTTCAAACTTTTTGAGAAGCTTTTTAATAAAAGTGAGTGCTAACCCTTTATCGAGCGACTCGATAATGATTTGGGGGTCGATCATGCTAGCAGGCCATGTCAGCTTGAACTTCTTTTGGAGTTTATCAATAAGTACAAGAGTCGGCTCTTTATCAAGCAAATCAGTGAATACGTCTAGTTCAGGTACGCTCTTATCGATTTAACTGCATATGAGCGCTCATAGAAATCCCGCAGGTCTAAAGGACTGCCAGCAATACCAAGCATAGGCTAAACAAAGCAATAGCAATTAAATTGCATCTAATCAAAGTCTTACCTTGATATTTCACAAAATGAAGAACGCTTCGAATTCATTCATTTACAATCTACTCATTTTTCGCAAATCGAAAAACCAGCTTTGTTTTGGAATAGTCTCAATATACAATGTTCATTATCATCAAATTCCTAATATATACCCTCAAAGGGTGTACAGGATATGATAGTATTACATGAAAAACTTACATAATTACTGACTTCGTATCAAAAAGTTTCCTCCAGATTAGCCTGTTATCTATCAACATTCCAACATTATCAGATCTTATATTTCTATCGTCTAAGGCACTTTGTACCGTATCAATCCACCTATATCTTGTCTTCCTCTGGGTCGTTTTGCTGCCAACCCGGCAGAGAACACTTGTTTTGCTAATCTTTCCTCGCCCATTCTGTTTAAGTGACCATACCACCTGAGATTAACTCTGCTAACGAATTACTGGATGCTGACAATGTTAAGTTCTTTCCTAATATCCTCGTTTTCAATATGATATTGCCATCTGTGCATGCCCCTAATCTTTCTCAGGACTCTCATATCTGCGGTCTCTAGTCTTTGGTCAAGTGTTTTACTTCTCACCCAGCTCTAGTTCCTTAAGTTAACATTGGCTTCAATACTGTCTTATATACAGCTAATTTAGTCTTCCAACTATTTTCTCTCTTATTCCATATGAATTTTTTCAGTTGACTTCCTACCATACCAGCTTTGTTGATTCTGTTGTCTCTTTCCATATTTAATTTACCATCTTCAGTAAAAATCGTGCCTAAGTAGCTGAAATGTTTTACTTGTTCTATAGATTTTCCATTCACAATGCAATTGATATTTTCAATGTTTCTGCCTATTTTCATTGTCTTTGTCTTGTTATTGTTGACCTTCATACCATATCTATTACAACAGTTATTCAATTTAGTCAAGGAATATGCAGATTTGTACTGGATTTATTTAGAAGTATAACATCATCTGCATAAAGTAAAGAGCTGACATTAACATCTCCAATTTTCATATCAGGTTTAATACCACTTTTCTTCATAATGCGATCCATATAGATTAGTGGGCAGTATAAATTGGAGGAATACTATGCTCCCAAATCAATGCAATCGTGTGCAGTTGAAATGGCTGCGAGAATGGAACTGACGTAGTTTGAAAGAGGCGTTGTGACAGGATGCCATGTTCGAGGCTGATCTTTTCGGCAAAATTGTTGACAAATTGGGCCATCTCAGTTCAATAATCAGTGATATAATACTGAGATGGAAGCGCAGGGAGTCGACTGCAAGTGCCACTCGTAGTGGACAACCCACCACACTCGCCGAAAGTGACCGTAGGGTGCCACGGAAGATAATATCTAAAACCTCCATTCGTTGGCCGGCAGGTTGAATGCGGAATTCCGGACCTCGACTGACAACACGAATCTGTACAAAAACATTCAAACTGAAGCTCACAACACTGGTTTCCATGATAGGACCACAATATGCAAGCTCCACATTACCCGAACCAACATGCAGCATCGTCTTCAGTGGTGCAAAGCGCATGTACAGTGGAATGTGGAAGCTTTGAAACTGTTGTAGGCCGATGAATCACTCTACATCCTCTACCGAGTAGATGGACAATGCAATGATTCCTATGTTGTGGCATTTCTACAGAAGCGACCCTTGTTTCTTTCAGCAAGACAATGCACCATGTCATAATGCTGCTGGTGTAACTGTATGGTTTGTGGACAGGAACGTCATCACGCTTGACTGGCTTCCACAGATGCATGATCTCAACCCTATTGGACATTGAGGGATGGATTGGAGCTTCAGGTCGGGTCAAGGTACGTCCACCCCACAGCAGTCCAGGATGTTATTACCTGCTTACAGGAAGAATAGCCAAAATTCCCATCTATCGCTATCGTACGCTTGTATAAAATATGCCCTGTAGGATTGCTACAGTTATTGCAGCGAAAGGAGGTTCTACATCATATTTCTCCCCAATATGGTGTCCGCTGACTTCTTTCCAAGCGGTGTATTTCGCTGGGAGGTGTCGAATTATGGCCCAACCAACAAGCTACAAGGCCAGTGTATTGTTTATAAGTTGTGTATGTGCATGTTCTTCTTGCCGATTCGCCTGTTTTGTGGGATAAAAATGTTTCTCGTGAGGAGGGGGTATTGAGTAAACCACTTTTACCTCCGTACAAATACCTTAAAATGAAAAGCCCTTAGAAAATTTCTTCTCGTCAGAGAAGGATTTAAACGTAGGTCTTTCCAACTAAAGGGCATCGTCATCATGACAACACAACACGGCTTCCTTATATACGATATAGAATCACAAGGCCGTCAAAGAAACTGATCATTCTTCGTCAGTTACCGATTTTTAAACATTTGAATCAATTCGTTTATGTTTCGCTCCTACAGAGCATTGTCGCTAAACTCTGTTCGTAAATCTTCGATGAATTGGTGCACGTGTTACACTTGCACACCATGAAAAATTTAAACTTTACATGTTCTTCTTTCATGCATGTAGTCAGGCAGCCCTATTTACTTCGATTATTCAGTATGACAACCGAATAATCGACAACAATTACAGCACTTAAATAAACAATGAGATGTAGGATTAACGATTGTGCGCACATTGAACAGATCAATAAAAACAATCAAACATTGAGAATGCTTTCTGACTTTTGGTTATAATGAAGTGCATTGTTAAGCCAGAAATAATATAAACATGGAAATATATACCGGTTAGGAAATGAATAATATAATTTTTCCGCTTTGGAAATGAGGTCACAATTTAATCACAGGGGTGTAATTAAATTGTGACTTTAGCACCACACCACAAGACACTGCAGCGGTGGTGTTAAAGTGCAGGATGTTTGGCTAATGAAATTGAGCTACGAAAGAAAACGATTCTCTGAAGATTGGCGAAATATTTGATAAATTAAAGTGACCTCGTGTGTCTCTACTGACACGATGAGATTTAACGAGAGCGAAATGACACGAACAGCCTTTCATAAAAATGAGTGAACGATGGAAGTATAACCTTTTTATTCAATCCATATATGTTTTTATAAATAAAGCTAGTTCCCTTGGAAACTCGTTTGTTTGAACCAAGGATTGCGATGAAAATTATTAAACAAAATCGGAAAATAATATTGGAATAAGAAATATATTATAAATGCTTCAAGGTTTTTTCTTTTCTTCTTTTTTTTATTTACTTTCCGTAAGTTTCTTAAAAAATTAAATTAAAATTTATTTGTTTTAAGTTTCTTAAGTTTCTTAAGATTTACTTAAGTTTCTTTTTTTTAAAATTATTTTCCTATTAGAAAACAAGGAAAAAACTACAAAAGTTATAGTCTTAAAAAGAAAAAACTATAGTCTTAATGCATAGAATTATAGCCTAAACAAAAAAGTTATAGCCTTAAAAAAACTATAATCTTAATGAATAGAATTATAGCCTAAACTAAAAAGTTATAGCCTTACAAAGAAAAAAAGTTATAGCCTTAATGCATAGAATTACAGCCTAAACTACAAAAGTTATAGCCTTAAAAAGAAAAAAAGTTATAGCCTTAATGCATAGAATTACAGCCTAAACTACAAACGTTATAGCCTTACAAAGAAAAAAGTTATAGCCTTAATGCATAGAGTTATAGCCTTAATGTATAGAATTACAGCCTAAACTACAAACGTTATAGCCTTACAAAGAAAAAAGTTATAGCCTTAATGTATAGAATTACAGCCTAAACTACAAAAGTTATAGCCTTAAAAAGAAAAAAGTTATAGCCTTAATGCATAGAATTACAGCCTAAACTACAAAAGTTATAGCCTTACAAAGAAAAAAGTTATAGCCTTAATGCATAGAATTACAGCCTAAACTACAAACGTTATAGCCTTACAAAGAAAAAAGTTATAGCCTTAATGCATAGAATTACAGCCTAAACTACAAACTTTATAGCCTTACAAAGAAAAAAGTTATAGCCTTAATGCATAGAATTACAGCCTAAACTACAAAAGTTATAGCCTTAAAAAGAAAAAAAGTTATAGCCTTAATGCATAGAATTACAGCCTAAACTACAAAAGTTATAGCCTTACAAAGAAAAAAAATTATAGCCTTAATGCATAGAATTACAGCCTAATCTACAAACGTTATAGCCCTACAAATTTGTCAGCTGGACTGGCATAAACAAATAGGGAAATCGTATATATAAAGACAATGTTTATGTCGAAATGTCTTTAGCATTTAATTTCTTAAACGGAAATAAAAAAAATTCAGTTTGGCTGGTCTTTATAAATATTTGTCAGGTATAATGTATGCTAATGGACATTATGGGTAAAAACTAACAAGAAACTGCATTTCTACATTTTTCATGCAAGTGCTTTTGCGATGATAAATGGAAACAGCAATCTTTCGAGATGGACCGCTTTGGTTTCTCAGTCCCAGCTGCCAAAAAACCCCTCTTGTCGAGAAGCGGTACTTTAGCAATCCGTTAGCAATAAATGCATTTACTTTTAAACCTGACGGAAAATAGAAAACATATTTCACGTTATCAATATTTTTTTATTTCGTAAGAAATATCTGATATTATGCTTAAGAGAGAGGTTCTTTTTTATTTTCTTTATTTATATTTATTTTCTTATAAAACCAAGCTTATAAAATTACTTGGTAACCCTAATATAAATATAAACAATAACACAATGTTAAAAAGTAACTTGAATTACTGTAAGTTCTACTCAATTTTTCTCGTCTTTAACAATGAGTGGAAGATTGTCTCGGGTACGCATGCGCGTCTTTAGAAGGAACAGCAGCGCTACCTTTTCAGCAATAAGCTGGATATTAATTTCCTCTCTTTCTTCATGGTCATGAAAAATCAGATTTTTTTTAAACTCCGGGACTCGTGGAATCATATTTTTACATTTCCTTTTACATTTACAAGTCATTTTACTTGTTAGAATATTTTAAATCTAATATTTTCATTTGAGTGAACAATATCTTGGAAAATGTGATTTAGCAGCCACTGATTGTTGAATCATCAAGCACGTGACACGACGTAGCAGTAATAGACTTCTGTATATTACTGCAGTTATTTTATTCATATTATATACATTTTCCCTTCCCTTCTTCTTTGTTGCCTCCTTTTTAGTCTCCCACTTATTCTCTCGCTCATTCCAATTTAAGAATGACCTGCATATATGGAACGACCTAGCAGAATGCAACAAATGATGCTCCCCTAAGAATTTGATGACTGATTTTATTTGCTAGTGGTAAAGTAGTGGACCATGTCAGGCTGCAGATAATGGGTTTGTGCCAAGATAAGCTAGACGCTGCTGCAAGACAGTCACTCAAGAACAGTTGGGATTTTAAGTCAGTGACGTTAGGGGCTTTCGGAAGATTTATGTTTTTACGTTTATAGTTTATATCGATTAGTACTTGGGTATGTGTGGGAGAGCGAGCGAGAAATGGAACGAAGCCAACAATGAAAATAGCAACTCTCTTGGGAAACTTCATGGGCAACAGTGACAAATGCGACGACTGGTGTAATAAAAAAGAAGTAATAAACGCGAGTTTAATGAGAAAAAAAGCCTCAAACTTTCACTACATTTTGGTTTTTATTGCAGAATATATATATACATACAGGAGGAAATTAGTACTTTATAATGGAATCACTTTCGTTTGTTGTAAGAAGAATAAAAATGAAAAAAAAAAAAAAAACGGACACTTGTTAGTCATTCTTACACCATCCTATCCCTGAATGCTACAGGCATGTACAGAAGTCTACACTTAATATATGTTAGACATTTTCCCTTCATTGAAATCGATTCAATCTCACCTTTTATAATATGCATTTAGTTGTCACTGATGAGAAAATGCTGATCCAAGGTGCGACAATGGGCATTCTAAGTTTCCAGTTTAGATTTACATTTGATTGTTCCTGGAGGTTCAACAATAAAAAGTGACACCATGTAAATTATATTCGTTCTAAATTTCTCTACATTTCTATGTAATATTATAAATATCCTTTTTTACATCTTCATTTTCCTGCGATGCATTTTCCTTGAGTTCACGAATGATTTTCTCTGAAAAAAAAAAAAAAAAAACTTTCCACTCCAAGAAAAGAAAAAAAAGTTTAGAACTCTCTTCCACTTTCTTAAAATAAAGCCAGATATACTTAAATATTGAGTTTCGTGTCGGTTCGTTTGATAGCGGTGTAGGAAATAGCTCTCAGAATTTACTTTCGACGGAAGGATGCCAAAGACCTCTCTAAACATTATACTGCGGACATTTATATTACTACCGGTGTATTTTTCTTCGAAGTTATTTGTTTCCCGCTTTCAAAAGAGAAAGAAAGAAAGAAAGAAAAAAAAAAACTCGTTCGTTTGCAGTTTCCACCCAATAACGAAATTGGTACAATGACGGCATATTGCATCTCGTTTCGCTTGCCGACAACTTTTCAACCGTGATTTTCCAGCGTAAAACCAGGAGCATCAGCTTTCCCGCAGTTAAATGTCTCATTTAGAAAGAAATATTTGACGACGGGCAAACAGCAAACATCGTGTTATTGTACAGGCTTGTTGCTATCGCCAAATGCCACTACAAAGAGGTTGATGTCCCAACTTCCCTAGCAACGACAATAGTGACGCCTTCCTATGAAGCAAAGCAGCTCCCAGTTAATGTTTAGAAGTTCTCAGACTTCTAGCGGCAGTTTCCGCATCGTCTATTTAGATAATTTTCAATATTATATATACCAAGAATGGATTTTTTATAACAATTTGCGTATATTTGTTACGAGATATTTATTTATTATAGATCGGTATATATATTAATCAGATATCATTATTAAGGCTCTCAACAATTACAAGAGTTCATATGTATTTTACCATTTCAAATGAAAGTGGTTGATTTAATTGTTAGGATAAAGTTCATTTTTGATTGTTGTGAGAGTTCTAATTGTTGCATGGACACTTCCAATTTTACTTGTGGATATCAGTTGCGCGTGTTTCTGTTTTGACTGATTTTCTTATTTTTTTGTTGCCACAGTTTTGGTTTTTGTTGCCTCAGAATTTGTTCGAAATATATATAAAACTCCTCTGGTCTTTTTCAAACATTGAAAAACAAAAATCAAAACTTTGTCATAGAAAACAGTTAATACATTAAAACGAATATTAACGATATAGAACAAATTATATAAAGCACTAACATTCACATTTTTTCCTCAAAGAATTACATTCTCCTAATATAATTCAATAGATGGCGATATTTGAGAAGAAATTTAATGTCAAGTGATGTACACAAAATAATTTCCGTTTACTCAAACATTCTTCATAAAGATGTTTTTTTTTGGGGGGGGGGAGGGGGCTGCGAGATGCTTTTGCTAAAGTTCTATCCAGTTATTAGTTGATGCTTTGACAGGAGTTCAGAGAAGAAAGAGACAGATTACATGTCTGATGGAAATTAATGAACTAAAAGACGCTAGAAATTGCTTGAAAGACATCTTTGTTTTTGTTCGTTTGGAGACAGAGTCTCTCCGGACTAATTTAGGTCCCAGAAAGAATACTTAGAGGTTTTGGGTTTCTTTCAAGCTCAACTGCTTAATTAGAGTCGATGTCTTTTGGTGAAAAGAAAGTATCTGATGACGCATTTAAAATTCTTTTCCTCAGCTTTGCAACTGTATGATAGGAAAGAATACTTCTTTGCTTTGTTAGATTCATTACACAAATATCTGATGAAATTGAAGTATGACTCTGGATAGTTTTGATAACAGCAGTCATAATTACCGTCTGAAATGACTCTACTGATCGTCGCTATTATCTTTCAGCAACCGAGATAAATTAGCTCTATTAAATTAATTGCATTTTTGTGTTTTCTGGACATTTATAAATATTTATAGAAAACCACTAAATATATATATTACATTTTTATTAACTTTTGTGTAACTAATATGTTGCGACGAAGTAATTTTTCCTAGTCAAAGTCTTCTTCTTTCTATATTTGGTATGTTAAACTCAGAAATCCTGAAAATACGTTATGTTGCTACGAACGTTTCTCGGACATTGTTTTTAATAATGCATCTACATCCAAAGAGCTAGAACGACATGAGCAGGACCAGATAAAAATATTTCCCGAAAGGCTTCTTTATGTATTCATTTATTCCAGGCACTTTCAAAGTTTCGAGAAGATGAACTGCGATCCTTTCTTAGAAGATCAATCGATGGAAAAGTGAAGATTTTATGCAAAATAAGTTCCTGACAGACTTCTGATACCTAAAGTAACATAAAATTCTTATCTATTCGGTACGATAAGGGCATTCACCCCGACACTAACGTGACCTTACAACCCGGAGCATTACTCACATGGTCGGTGGTTTACCGATCGATTTTGGGAACCGTAATAATGACGAGCTTTCTCTTCTCATTTGAGAGTAGGATTTTGCACGTGGCATAGAAATGCCCTTCTTCATCTGGCATGCGTTAGGAAGTTCAGGAAACGGTGGTGTGCTCTTGGAAATTGAGTTTCGGAAATGGGTAGTGTGTGCCGAGGTATCCGCGTCGTTGTCCTCGCTTTCAACACCGTTAAGGAACTTCCTGTCGAGGATTTCCAGGTGAATTTCGAAAAGCAAGTGACCTCTTCAAGGAAATGAACTTCGCGATTCCACGGTATCGCTGTTTACAGTCGTTCAATTGCATTTAATATTACGACATCCGTTATTTTGCATTCCTTGGACCTTTGTGTAGCCCAGCAGCTGTCATGGGGGTCTTTATGGCGTTGCTGATGATCTTAATGATAGACGGATCTGCTTTGTCATCCCTTAACCTACTTCCCCCTTCTTTGAGTAAATATTTTACATAATATTAATGGGAAAGTGACATCCCTGTCACTTCTGAAAGTTTTGAAGCGTAATAACAGTTCCTTGAACTCTGACTTAGCAAATATCTTACGTCTTTTGGGTCAGCAAGTGTAAATATCTCTTTTATATTAAAGTACATTGAAAATCTCGATACTGAATATAAGACGCTTTTTTTATTTTGTTCTTATATTTGCTCTCATTCTCTCTCTCTCTCTCATTCTCTCTCTCTCTCTCTCTCTCTCTCTCTCCTCTGCTTATGGTTTTCGTTTTGAGTGATATCTACTCTTTTTCACGTTCAATTCTGTTAGATTTGTTTTAAATCATTAAAGTTTTAATTACTTCAGTGATTTTCCTTTCTCTTTCCACACAAACGAATTTGAAAGTAACTTTAGAGTAATCTACTTGAGGTCGATTATAAGAAATATTTGAAATGTGTTCTTTTATATGGGATTTCTGTACTATTACCGCTTTTCCAATAAATTTTAGTTTATGAATTTTACTAAGCTATAAACAAAATCTACGTTGAAACCTCAAAGTCCTCTGAATAT
Organism: Typopeltis vanoorti; assembly: GCF_054136105.1. Classification (NCBI taxonomy): domain Eukaryota; kingdom Metazoa; phylum Arthropoda; class Arachnida; order Uropygi; family Thelyphonidae; genus Typopeltis; species Typopeltis vanoorti. The sequence continues at coordinate 54,334,795 of NC_143562.1, read as the reverse complement.
CACTTACATAGACTTAGAAGACTTAAATGTCGAAGTTCAATGTAGAGTTTGCTTATACATTTGAGAGAGAGAGAGAGAGAGAATCGTGAACTATACGTGCTTTTTTGAGAAATTGGTGCTTTTCCTAAAGTCGCGATTGTGCATACTGTACGTAACTACCATAATTGTTTCACGATCCATAAAGTTAAAAAACGTCCAGCAGCTGTCCAAAACAGTCTTCACTGAAGCTACTGTATTATGTTCGTTAAAATGCCTGTGTTCTCCGGATAGTTTGTTTTATGGGAGGTAAACCGTTTCTCTCTCTCCTTATAAGATCAATTGACGCACCTTCAGTTGAAAAATTTTTATAATAAAGATTCCTATCCTGCAGGAGATTCGAACCCCATGTCTCTCCACCTGAAGGAGAAATGTCACGCCGTGTCATGCCCGTGATTGCGCTAAAGAGGGGCCTCATTTAAAAAAAAAAATAAAGGATTCAGTTCACTGTAATAAGGCGCTTCAAAAACTCCCTCCTCAATATATTTTTCAAGCATGTACCAAGACAATCACTTCCATCCACTATCAGTGTATTCAGTTTGTCAATTGTTTACATTCTCAGTCTGGTTTGCTTGTTTTGTGGGAATATAAAACTATTTCACTCCTGTTCCGAAATGGCTAACCTGACCTCGTGGTTTATGTCTCCAATGTGATTTAAGCATAGGTTTTTTTCTATCTACTTCATGAGTTGTCGTTATAAGAGAAAGAGGCCTTCCCCAAAATGAAACACCCAACTTGGATGACATCTGAAATGCAGTCCCATTTGCTTAGCATCTTGCCACTGGATCTTCGAATGCCATCACGGATATCATATTCCAATATTTGAAGTTTCTTACATTTTATTACATACCACAGCCAGTTTTCGATGATTGTTTGTCTTATTTCTTCCTTAAAATCCTCAAGAAAGCTCAGGTAAAATCTCGTGAAGCGCCTACTAAATTCTATCTGAAGTCACTGAACCTCTGTGACTTACACCGGGGTATCTAAAGATGCTACATCGCCAGCTTAAATCGCTACCAGTTGATTCTGCGTTAATGAAGACTTTGAGCAAGAAACTGCATTTTGCCGAACTGATTTACAATAAAAATGCATGTTTCAGGAAAATAAAATCCAATAATGCTCCTGTGTTCATCTCTTTTTCAAAAATTATCCATGAACTTTTGACAAAACGTATTCACGTGTTATATTTTTAGAAAGTGTCTTGCATAATCATAAAGCTGTGGTGCGAAGCGAAAATGATTTTTGATCCTCATAATGCATTGATGTCAGCCGTGCAGCAGGTAAAACTGTAGTACACTCCCTATGATCTAAACATATTCTGTGATTTCTTTAATACACTGTGTTTATGACGTCTTAAAGAAAATAGTGCATAGAGATGAGGAATCCATACTGGTAACGAAAATGATTATCTGATTTATGTTCGGAAATTTCCCCCAAAAAATTATCGACATTAGAGAGGAGACTATTGAGACATGGTCGCTGAATTCATTACTGCTGTTCCATTTGTCGCCCAAACTCTAATCCTCATGGGAAAATTCTGTGCTAGTGAAAAATAATCGCAGCAATAGACTATTTCTGTTACGAGAAAGAATTTTCTGAATGGACTCAATTAGCCGATTTTGGGGGGGATGAACATTAGCAACGTAAACCACCCCAATCTTCCCACGAGAACATAATCTGATACATCCAGTACTCCCTCGCGAATGAGAACAATAGAGTTACCCCTCTGCATCAACCCCAGATGATTAGTTCTCACGCGTTTTCATGTAGCAACAAAGCGAACTGGACTCTATTGTACGTACCCTTCTTCTCTATGCCCATCTGTTCTCATGTCTCAGAGTAATTTAATAGTCTTCTGTCACAGATATTCTATTCAGCCCTAAAATAACACAGCTTTCTGTGAAAGAGACCGTTAATATTAAAGAAGTATCAAAGAACCATTCATGTAGTTATTGGCCAAGACTCTGAGGCACCAATACTAAAGAGTCCTAAAATCTATTTATTGACGGTAATAAAATAAGTTTTATGAAGAGATTAAAGGAAAAAGAAGTGATGAGTTTAAAATCCAAAGAGACATAAAATACAGTTCCATTAAAAGTTTATAAGGTTCCTGATGTAAGGTTTAAAACAAACCTAGAAAAGTTCTTGTCATTAAAATACAAATGAATGCAAATCCCGTCATAGAAATGCCATATAATTCATTATATGGCATTTGTAATGACGTTAATACTGAGGCAAAAGAGTAACTGTTGCTCACTATAAATGAATTCTAACAGCTTCTCTTGCATGTATTTTAAAGTGAGTTATGACCTACGTGAAAATAAATTTAGAAGGGGATCGAATAATTACATTTCATCTTTTTTGTTATTTATCTGTTTTATGGGAACAATAAAAATACCAGTTTCCCCATTTTTTTAAATTAAGTTACACTATGAACTTAAGAATATTTTCGTGCATAAGGATGGTGTTCAAGCATTTCTTTTTCATCTACTACATAGTTTAACGCCAAGTTTTCTGAATATTTTTTGAAACCCATATGACGCAAAGTTTGTGCAAAGTAACAATCTATTTAACTTCTGAATAACTTTGAGGGTTATTGACCTTATGAACACATTTTGTATAGAGAAATTTCAGTTACTCTAGTCAACAATGCCGTGCTGAGTTAAATTTCTCTGCACGGTATTGTTGACTATAAGAGAAGCTGCCTTTACAGGGGAATAACTTTTCTCAAACTTCTCCCGCTCTTCCGCTAATGCAATGAAAAAGGATGACATTTTGACTTTTCCCTTTATCAGCCGATAAGTAACTGTGAGATCAATTGTCTTTCAACACCACTACCATCAATAGTAAGCTATACGGGAACAAAAATTGCTACTTTTTCCCAGTCACGTAGAGATCTCTACCCGACCTACTTTTGCAGACTTTGACCTAGTTTTAGTTATTAAAGAAAGATGGTCTCCTAGCAACTGATGTGCGAGTGCATATCCGCATGTCGATCATTTTATTACCACTAACCTCTTATAATCCTTTACGTTACTGAAAGTAACAGTAGACTTATACAATGATAACTGCAACATCTTCCGCATTTTGTATAATAGTCTCAAGGTTAGGAAGACTGCAAAAGACGGTTTGTGACATGAAGTTACATAAAGGCACGATCAAAATATTAGTGGAAATGCGGTTAGCCCAAGAAAGCAGAACACCGTGACGAGGGAAGTACAGAACTGATTTCTATAGAGAGTGAAATTTATTGTTAAAATATCAAATTTCTCTCGGTAGCGGATAAGACCATTGTCAATGTTCCCATCAACAGAGAACACTATTCCTGGGTAAGATTTAATTAGTGAACAAGGCTTGTTGAAACTTTTAAATGAATTTTTAATTAGCCAACCTTTTTTATTCGATATAAATTAATCCAACATTGCGATACAAAATCTCCATAACGCCGGTTACATTGGCGCCTAACAAGATGTATAAACCAATGCGTAGATTCAGATTTTCCATATTGATTGCGTAATTTATATGACATGAAGCAGTATTTCGTTTCCCGCTTATTGATTGTTCAATCTCTCTCTCTCTCTCTCTGTGTGTGTGTGTGTGTGTGTGTGTGTGTGTGTGTGTGTGTGTGTGTGTGTGTGTGTGTGTGTGTGTGTGTGTGTGTGTGTGTGTGTGTGTGTGTGTGTGTGTGTGTTTCTTGTAAACAGGATTTAACGAGAGTTAGTATATTGTATTTCACAGCCAGTTTGTCTCTTACAAATTTCGATCACAGCTGGAACTAGCAGCTTTTTTTTTCAGCGCAGAGAAGAGTAATAGTTGGTTATCTCCCTCACCACGTTTGGTGATTGAGAACTTTTCAGCTTTGCTTTAAAAATGAGAAAGTAGGTGTTTTGAACTTTGTACAACCGTCGTATACAAAGATGCCGATCTTTCTGCAGTATCTCAATTTCTTTAAATTGTTGTTTCCTTATTTAGTTTTTTCTAAATACGTAGAATTATTCGAAGTCATCTCATAAAGGTTTTTACTCTCAATTTTAAGAAGTGAAAAAAAAAAAAAGATATCCGTATTAACACTTCACCAATCAGAGCGTTTACATCACTTCAACTCAGTTGCGAAAGAAAACAGGGACACGTGTGTAGACTTTCTGATTAAGCTCTGGGGGATTGTTGGTGGTGACAGTGATACTCAGCAGACATCTACAACAGCTGGAGATTACGACATAGAAAGTGGTATCATAAATATTAACAGCTGTTGCAAGACGGATCAACATTTAGTACTGATTTCTAAATGACCCTCTTTTACACAAGAGAAGAATTATCGAAAAACATTTTGGGTTTTAATATAGCAAGTTCAGTGTTTGGTCTTAGACGGACTGAAATGATCCATGCTAGACTTAATACTTGTGTATATTTATTGTTTGTTTCACATAATATTCAGAAACGAATTAAGAATGATATTTTGGATTTATTTATAATTTGTAATATTTCTTCAGATAGTTGAATTGGTTGATTAAATTAAGCTACTTCCTCTGATATAGATTAAAAAACGGAATGTATAATGCATTAATATAGTTTATATTAATTCTCAAAGGCTTTGCAGTACAGTCTGGATGAATAGGATCCGTTAGTTGTTAAAAGTTTGGTTCGAATCGGTCTAGGATGCCAGGAACATTATAAAACTTTCGCTGAGTTATATAGCATATAAGGAATTTTGCTTTCAGCAATTTCGTTGTTTTTTTTTCTCTTGCATAACAGATAATTCATCTTGAGACCACACAGTTGATAGATAACCGACTACGAGGATAGAACTGGTGGTCTTTTTAGTAAGAATTAGGTACGAAAGGCAAATTACTTGACTGTGTCAGGCGATTCAGTCTAATATGCGAATAACAGATGACATATGTCTAGATAGTTTTCGATGTATGTTAATGATGTCCCACGGACAAATTCACAGCAAAAATTGCTTCCTGTATTTTCTCCCATTAACTTGTTTTTCGATGGCGATTCTTTCCTATAGATATGTCAAAATTTCAACATTTGTTTTAATCTTTCAGCTTTGATACAAAAAAAAAAGAAAGAGTAAGGAGATGTATAAATAGGGTAGGCGTCGTAGATGCCAAGACAACGAAAAGGAAAAGAAAAATATTTTCATCGCTTTGTTAAGTATTGACGTAGAATATCCAATTTTATTTTGCGAGTTCAGACAGAAGTTGAAAGGAGTACGATTTATCTTCCTTTCCAACTGAAGCTTGAAAATGTATGAGGCGAGAATAGTGTGGTCTCTCTCTATCTGTCTCTCTTTCTCTGTGCACCGGAGGGAAAGTTTAATCCAACTTGTCACTTTGATTCCTTCCTTCTTTCTTATTTGGTTTCGATCTTTTTCCTTTTGATCTTATAACGTCCACTATGAACCGCTTTTGATACGTTTGCATTCAATCCATTCGTTTCAATTTATTTATTCTTCCTTTTTACACGAATTATACCTTCATTGATTTACAATAAAATAATCTGTATGGGCAACACTTATAGCACGATTCTGTAAAATACCGAAAGTTAAATGTCGTACGTTTTAGCAACCCCTCCAGCTTTATGCTGGTGTTTATATTCTTTTATCTTACGATCATTTGGATCGTGAACATCGTATTATAATAAACCATTATCTAGTAAATCTTTTCACAAGAGACTATCATGTAAATATCGGTTGTAGGATAATTTTTTCTTATTTTTTTCTTTGTTAAAAAGAATGCCTTATTTGTGGCATTTGGGTGATGGAAGCTGTGTTTGCAAATTGGAAGTAAAATTGAATCAGCAGTTCTTTATGCATGGTGTGACAAAGTATTGTACTCATTACTATTACATTATCGCGTTTTTCTGTTACAATTGGACCCAGTTATGATAATGAGATTCTTTAAACCACTCCTGTCAAGAAAATACAAAGGAATAAGGCTTATTTAGGCTGTGAATACCAAATGAAAGCGTCTTAGTAGATAAAAGAATTCCATTATTGAAATAATGTGCATGTTTTAGTAGCCAGATTTTCTTTTTATCACTTTCTCCTTATACACTGTAATGATCGTATTACAAAAATGAAATTTCCTTCATAAAAAGAAAGATGGATATTTGTTTTTTAGACATTTCCAATAAAATTGTGAGAATTTTAATTTTATTTAAAATTTTTTAAATAACTTTTTTTTCACAGTTTTTGAGGAGTAGAGAAAAATCTTTTATTCCATCATGTTTTTCTTCTCTTTCGCTATGGGGATTTCTGAGAAATTTATCTCGTTGACATCAAGTTTGGGAGGAATCTAACTGTTGTCCATGGTAACGATAAACCATGACATTTACATCTGTTGAGGCAATAAAACACTGTCAGTAGAAAGCTTTGTGTTTCGCTGTTTCAACCTTTTACACTGAACTGGTAGTGGGAGTGCTGGGATTGAGGACAGCTGTCAGCAGCAGCAGTTGCTTCTGTCACTAGCAGAATCCCAGCTTATATAAAAATTGTATAATACGTTAGGCATGATGACAAGACCAAGAAAGGGAAGAAAACAATTGTTTCGGAGAAGGTTCGAATTTTGTTTAATTTAGTTAATTTCATTTGATTAATTTTTAGTAACTTAAAAAAAAAACAGTAATGGCGTCCATGCTGTTTTTGTTACCTTAAATAAAATTGAATGTTGGTTTTTATTATAATTATCATTTTTCAAAATTGAGTTTGTTTACTAAAGTTAATGTATGTGTTTTAACAGATATCACTGTTTTAGATTATATATTTCGTTAACTGCATTTGATTTTCTTCGTAATCTTGAATTACACTTGTCAGATTTTCACATAGCAAAATCAGTCAATGCACGACGATGTGAAGTAGTGTGACGTCATAGGTGTGACGTCATTATTTGATTGCGCAAGTCTTTTGCACTGTATCTCCAAAAGTATTGAAATATCTAAAATACGGACAAACAGTAAAATATTAACGTTTTCATAAAGCATCGTTCCCACTCCCTTTTTTCTGTATCTTGTTTAGTCAATTATAGTATGTAGTCTGCTTAGCAAACTTTTCACGTACTCCTGACAAGCTTCACTGGAAATTAATCTTCATTCTTCACTGAGGACTGCCTTGAGCACTACCAGTGATGTCGGCTCTAGGGACAATTCATCACACTTTGTTCAGTCGAGTTTAGATGGAGCTCCAAACTGAACAGGCCATTATTGACATGTTATTATTCCTAAACCTTATGCTGGTCGTTTTCTGTGTGATCAAGAGGGAAGGGGATCTTACTGGAACAGGTATAGCCTTTCGCTGTATAATTTCATACGTGCAACGTTATTAGTGGTACACCTCTCCGCAGTAGATCTGTTCAACTATGAGATCTCATCCCGCCTACATACCCTCATGTTTTCCAGTTGAGACATTGGCAATCCTGCTTGTAGAGTTCGCTGGGCTTATATCCAGATCGAGGTTCTCCCATCTGATGTAAACAGACTGTAGTGAGTTCATTGTCCTCCAGAGTACAAGTTTCCATTCATCCAGGTTTTGCTGTTTATATTTATACGCTGCTGCTGCTGATGCTGGTCATCATTTTATTAAAAAAAATTAACTCCTATTATATTTGATGGTAATCAAATATAATAAGAGTTATAACGTAGTGCTCCCTAGCATCTCTCTTATATACAAATCTTTCTAGATATAATCGGGGTTAGATTCTCGTCTGGGATGCAAAACTTCTTCATAAGAGCTTTTCAACGGAGATAGGATTTTCCTCCAGAAAACTCGAGTTTTTCATCCCGCAAACCAAACAAACCGGCCACAAGAATACACGCATTTCATGGGCATAATACAACGGCCTCATAGTCTTATCCACTTCTGACATCATTCTATAGGATCTAACTTATACAATACTATCTGCATCATTTGCATAGCCTTTGTTTGCATGTTCTTAGCATCATGCGCACTTATTCAGGGTATGTTCATTTATATTTCGCAACTTATGGCAGGTAAAAAATCGAGTGCCAATTTTGAACAGCTGGATAATTTAGATTATAATCTTTAGACACATGAAACGTTGAAGAAACCAAAAATTGTATGATCTTTGTTTTTTTACATCAGAAATTTCTCCTTGTTAATGATAATGAAATAATTGAAATGTTTGCAAAACGTTTCTCTATCGTTTTTACTTTTCTTGGTAAAGAAAAACTTGCGTGTATTTCTCAAATAATGCATTTTCGTTTTTATGTTTTTTATACACAGTCGTAAATTCTTTAGTAACAAATTCAAAAAACAGAGTGGTAGAAAAAAAAAGCCGAAGACTTCCTTCAACAGCAAAAAGAACGAACGTGCTAATTAAAATATTGTTATCAATTAAATTAAATCCATTACATTATAATTCATTTTACTAAAAGTTCCACTTCTTAGGTTTTGCGATTTAAGTAACACAAAAAAGTATGAAGCAGTATTTAAAAAACTGGATTTTTTTTTTTCTTGAAGTCGAAACAAACTCCACTTACACCCTGCACTTAACATTTATAAAAAAAAAAATCAAAAATCACCATTAGTGGATGGTTAAAAGTACATTTTCATTATTCGTAGTGTGTGATGCGTAATATTAAAATTTAATTTTATATTTAATACTAAATTAAGTATCATTAAATACACAAATAAATATAATAAACACATTCTTGGTACTTGAATAAATACAATAATAAATAATGCAATATATAAGAATTTCGTGCAGTTGGGATTTTGATTGACTGGCGAATTTTAAAAAAAGACTGAATTTTTTAAAAGAAACTTGGTAAAGTGATTTTCTTCTTCTTCTTTCTTAAGACTCGGTTTATTATCTTCTTCCAACCATTCTTCGAGGAACTTCCATGTTTAATTACTTTCTGATATTGATTCGGTTGTGACCTTCAAGTATCTTGAGCAGAGCTTCCACTACACACCGCACTAGAAAACAACCGTGGGGCTCTAACGGTCACTTGCCTAATACCCGAGGTATATCAGGGATGTCAGGATATTGCTTTTCTGCAACATCATCAACTCCTGAGTGATGACATTTTTATGAAGTGCAGGAGGTCCTGCGAACTAAGCAGCATTTCTTTAAATTGAGATGATGCAAGGCCAGGTACCATTTCATTCAATTCATTGACTGATGCTAGAGTGTACTCTCTCTCTCTCTCTCTCTCTCACTCTCTCTCTCTATCACTCTCTTTCTGCCTGCAGAAGTGCATCAGCTTCTCTCATTTCTCTTTCTTAATCACTACACCAGCGTCTGAATTTTCCGATCGGTGGCGCTACTGTATCCGTATCATGTTGCTTTTATTGTTGCTGAATATTTCGTGTAAAGTATGACAAGAAATGACTTCTCATAGTTGTTTTACTAGTATAAAGAGACAATAACAGAAATGTAAAAGGTTAGTTTGAACCTTTTTAAAAATATATTGTCTTCTTTTAAAAATAATAGTTCGAGTGAAATGTTTTAAGCTTTTATCTTTAAATTGTAAAATATGAAAGTAAAAGTACGTTAACTTGGTTATTTGTGATTATTTAATTACTTGTAAGTTATTTTTAAATGATAGCATACTTTTTCTTTTGGAATTTTGACTCCTGTGTGACGTCACAATTTAAAAACAAGTTCATTAGTTGTCTTAATTTTTTTAGATCAGTTTATTTCTGTGCTTGTAATATTATTAATTATAATCTTTAATTTTAAGTTTAATAATTTAGAAATCATAAGATTAATTCATGATTGGATTCTGTTTATATTTTTATATGGATCCCAGGTAACGAGTGATTGCAGAACTCACAACATGTCTAGTCAGCAGTTTATATTTAGCGGTGTTTCGATTTTGAAGATTTTCAAAATGTATTGAGAAACTCCACTGCTGATCTGAATTAAGTACAGTATCTTAATGTCTAGATCTCAATCTCCCCCAAAAGTTTGGCCATTTTCATAAAATTTTCAAAATCCTAAAATTGGTCAAATCTATTAATTATTAATAAACCATACATCGTGAAAACAAAAATGAATAGGATAATATGTTCTTCTTAACAGCGATCAAAAAAAAATATTTAAAAAATAAATTTCTTTTTAATGAGAATAGTTCGGATGCAAATACATGAGATTCGTGAATATTTACTAGTCTATTATAATCAGTAAAATAAACACATAGCAGGCATGTTATTTTGCATTTTTGAATTAACTTTAAGATAGAACTCTAAATCTTAACAATCTCCTAAACGAACTAGTAATAATCAATTTTGGCACGTAGCTTCATTTATTAATTAAAAAGGATTATAATCTCGATCACTGATCATGCGCAGAATACAAATTATGCTTGTAGTCGCAGTTGAGCTTTACATTGTTTAAGAATGACCTAAATAATGGTTGCTTTTAATATAATGCAAAATGAATTCTATTATGCGTTATTTTTCATTTCTTGCTATTTATAGATAGTTGATTGTAATTTAATATTGTAAATATTGTCTACTTTATTTGATAAAAATTCAATTATTATTAGAATTAAATTATGAAATAGTTAACTGTGGTAAAAAAAATAATTAAAATCTATCGGTTTACAGCTTTGTTTTATTTTTAATTAAGAAAATATCAGTAACAATACGACTTTTTGCAAGAGAGTTAAGTAAAGTAAATTTCGAGAGTTAAGTAAAGTAAATAAACAAGAGAGTTGAGTTAAGTAAAGTAAATAAAAGTAATTTCGAGAATTAAAATTACTGATTGTTTTAAAATATCTGTGTAATATTTTATTGTCATTCCTATCTTATTCATTTTTTAACAAAGACAGAGTTAACTTGATATTGATTTAACAGGAATAATTTTCTTTCATTCGTTTTTCCACATTTTTTTAAATTCTTGAAGTTAATTTCATTTATTTAAAAATCACCTTTGTTGCCTTACACTGTAACCTGGCAAGATTGAATGTTTTTATTTTCTGAAATATCCACAGATACTTATGTGAAATTTATACGTTTTCTCTGTCAATCTATTCTACACACTCTATCTTGTATGCCGGTACAAAGTTTCTGTGTAATTTTAATACGGCACGTTAATAATTAACTTCCACTAATGAACGGAGTTTACTTTACATAATTGCTAAGAATTAATAATAGATGGTTCTCTACGCAAATTCCTAATAAGGAAATTTCTGACCGTTCATGTACATTTCCTCTTGTGTTTGGTTTACGTGATGTGTTATTTCTGCGCATATTCATGAAAAGAAAAAGTTGCATTGGCCTGACTATGCACTTTAGCGGTTGTCAACTTCCAAAGACTTTTTAATTAAAATCTTAACGGCAAAATCACCCAAACTTTAGAAAGCTACATGGCTTTCCACTAGGTCAATAAAAACCAGCTTATGGAAGCTTTCTTTGAAATATTTTCTGTTGTGGATAAAGTGGATTTTATCTTTACTACTACTATTTTTTGAAAAATTTCACAAGTTGTCTGAAAAAAAAATCATAATTTTCGTCTGCGTTAATTAGAACCGAACTAAAGAATTTTTTTTTTTTTTTTTTTTACTTAAGTTTTGATTTTGAGCAGTGGCGGCTCGTGACTTGAAATCGTGGGGGTGCTGCAACTTTCGAAATATACATACACACTGTAAGTACAGTGTATACGTGTTTGGATAAAATATCAAAATTATGGTAAAAATTAAAAAAAAATGAAACATGAAAAATATTGTTTATTATCGATAAAATTATACAGTTTGGTATAATTCAAAATTCTTAAAAATAAAATCCAATTCCTTTAATTACAATTAAAGGAATGGATTTACAATTTTTGGTCATTACAATTAAATCCTTTAATTGTAATGTTCAAATATTTAAAGAGACGGGGTAAACACCATAAGCACTACGAACACTCTACTACTGGCGCAAACTGCATATAAACAACAGTGGAACTGCGCGACGGACAGTGCCGTATTATGCTAATAGCTCGCATCTCACTATGACGTGCATATGCTTGCGCGCGTAGCAATATGGCACTGTGGTAAATACAGTGCTGCTAGCGTCCTTCGCCCTCCTAAGTGCTACAAGATGGACTTTTATTATTTATTTTACAAAATAAGAGAATTGTATAGGATTGTCGATGAGAAAATTAAATATTAGAAGCAAATATAAATAAATTAACAAATATATTTATATATCGAGAAAAATTGGGGGTGCTGCAGTGCCTGTGCATGAGCCGCCCCTGATTTTGAGTTAACTAATGCTTGTGATCACGATGCATGGAAAACTGATTATATAATATGATTAAAATTAATAATCTAAAGTACAGATTTTACGTTATAAAATGCTGTTATATATACATTAGAAGTTTAGTATGACACCATTGACATTTTAGGTATTGCCGTTTCCAAACAGAAAAAAAAAATCACAATAACTGGTACGGTTGCGCGGAATCTTGTCAGCAGCACCAAGTCGATACAAGGATAATCGTACTCTGATTGGAAACGGAGGTCACTTTGTTCTCTTGGATCGCCAGTAATTGACCGCTTTTCTATTTCCAGTCTTTGACGAAAAAAGGTGGGCAGTGTCGTTCTGGATGATGAGGATATTCTTGGATAGAAATTGGTGACATGAAGTTCTTTTATTGTAACGTGCTGCAAGCGAAGGCCTCTCAGGTCGATCAAATCAGCCTCCAGATGGCAGGGGGATAAGTCAATATATCTCAAAGACGCAAGTTTTTGATAGTCGCCAAACATTGCTATAAAAATGTTAGAGTCAATATGTAGAGTTGAGAATGCTCTTTCAACTTTTACGAGTTTTTTTATTTGTTTTTCTATTTAATTTTTTGGTGGGGGTTAGGAAAGCAAGTTGTCACCAAGGAGAGCAGCAATTCCAATAAATAAGATATAATAAGATATCAAAGTGACCCTATATATATTGTAACACTTTATTATTTGCAAAATTTACTGAAGACTGTGCTCTCGATTGGAAGCACACATTTGAAGATTAGGAAATCTCTCTCTATCATAAATGTCAGAAATAATTGTTATTTAGAACAGGGGCGGCTCGTGCATAGGCACTGCGGAACTGCAGCATCCTCGATTTTTCTCGATATATAAATATATTTATTAATTTATTTATATTTGCTTCTAATATTTAATTTTCTCATCAACAATCTTATACAATTCTCTTATTTTGTATAAAAATAATAAAAATCCATCTTGTAGCACTTAGGAGGGCGAAGGACGGCAGCAGCACTGTGTTTACCACAGTGCCATATTGCTACGCGTGCAAGCATATGCCCGTCATAGTGAGATGCGAGCTATTAGCGTAATACGGCACTGTCCGTCGCACAGTTCCACTGTTGTTTATATGCAGTTTGCGCCAGTAATAGTGTTCGTAGTGCTTATCGTGTTTACTCCGTCTCTTTAAATATTTGGACATTACAATTAAAGGATTTAATTGTAATGGCCAAAAATTGTAAATCCATTCTTTTAATTACAATTAAAGGAATGGATTTTATTTTTAAGTAATTTTGATTAATTTTATCGATAATAAACAATATTTTTTCGTGTTTAATTTTTTTAAAAATTTTTATCATAATTTTGATATTTTATCCAAACACGTATACACTGTACTTACAGCGTGTATGTATGTTTCGAAAGTTGCAGCATCCCTACGATTTCAAGCCACGAGCCGCCACTGATTTAGAATGACCTCTCCCAGCTGCTCATTTTATATTTATAATGGGAAATATTGTTAAATGATTGCATATTCGATATGCGGTTTCATAGACATTTGAGTGGTGAATCAGGGAAACTTTTCTTTGTATTTAGGTTCTATTTATCACCGTTCTCTCCAATCCATCCTTTCATGTTATTATCAGTGTTTCTAGAACACTGATAATAACTGAACTGATAATAACTGAACACTGAACGTCTTATAGAATTATAGAAAATAAAGTGCTATCAATATTCTATCCTAATAGATACGTTTGTTTCTTACGTTAAGGATTCCTGAAGCATGTTTACAAAGGAAAACCAAAAGTTTTCGGAATGTACATCTTGATATTGGAATTTTTGTTTTAATTTGTGTTATAATAAATAAATATGATTTAAATATCATCTGGTACCGTATTGAAGAGATGGTTCTTGTGAGTTAAATGATAAGTTGCGTTTAATACTAAAATGTTTTGTTGTTGTTGTTTAGAATGAGTGAGAAAAATCACCTAATTAGAGAGCTTTTTGTCCAAATTGGACATTTTGCAGCCCAAAACATCTGCATAGCGAAATAGAAAACTGTTAATAAAATGAATGTATTTCAATTCCAGAAGCCAGTAGCCTACGACATTATCACCGAAAACTGACCTCATTCTAGACGGCCTTTCTTAATCGATCCCGAGAAACTGTCAAGCCGTTGATGTCGATCCAATCACAAGTACTCGTAGGTTGAACTACGTACTCCATAAGAACTTCGGCTCTCGAGAAGAGGAATGTTGTGTCATAGTCTATTTCGAGTTGGTTTCGGAAAGGCGTGCCATCAACGCCAACCTTTATTCTCAATAACTAAGAGAGGGTGCGAATTCCTTCTCCCCCAGGCATACGTTCCACAGGTACTAACTGAACGTAGTGAGTTCCGATCAATGGCATGCTTCCTGCACTGACTGAGCTCTCCCCCCCCCCTCTTAAAGAAGTTATATTTTTGCCTTCTAGAAATACTGGATCTGATGTCGTTGAATAATCGTTGAAAGGGTTGAATATCTTGTGGGAAGAGGGGTGAAGAAGAATACAGCGGCGTGTATTTTATCCAGTAAATTGCTTTTCAGTTGAATTTCATGAAGTATTAGAATAAAAATGCCAAGATTCTGAATGCTTTTTACATCATCTATCAAGTAGATCACACAGAACTCATTGTAGACAGTTGTGTTACTTCGGATTAATCGTGAACGACCAGATTAGTTGCTTTTTTTTATACCTGAATGTCGCCCTTGCTTATTGGAGATGGCAGAATTTCCTCCCGCAAAATGTAAACCGGCCAAAAAACATGCAGTTAACAGATGTAATGCACCGCCCTTCATAGCTTTTGTGTTTCGGCCGTAAATCAAAAATAACCAGCCAACAAACTTTTGCTCCTTGACGGACTTAAAATTATTATATACTCCGGATGTTCAAGTTTCCCCTTCAGACATTTTGAAACCTACTTGTTGAAAGCGCGAAATGCGTATTTATAGCTGTCTAAACAGGTGATTGAGTCAGTTGTCTATTATCATAACAGGGCTAATTGACTCATCAGAAGTGATTCAGTTCTGAATTCACTTAATAAGCGTGAACACTATCTGATTATGGAGCCCAAGTGTGTATAAGGAACTTCGAAGAAAAACACGAAACTACATAGTATTAGTTTGTGAATATTGGACAATGCTATTTCATTTAGGAAGGGTTATCTTTGTTAGAGATTTTTGGATCTGGTTATGGTAGTAGTAGGTGGTTGTAAGAACTATTGGTAAAATTTGTATTGTTTATTACGGAGGTCCAATTATGATGCAAGTATGAAAATCACCGCCAGATTCTGTCTCAAAAAAAAGCAGAAAAACTTTAAGAACAACAACTTAAGATGTTGTTCACAGAATATAACTATATTGATAGACTCTTCTTAACTCTTTTTGCTGAATTTTAAGTGCTTACCCTTTGAAACGAAATCTTCCTAGAAACAGCTTATTATTATTTTTTTTTATAATTCACTTTCTTCCTCAGCTGCAAAGACTCTCTGTGCTTTAGCTTAATATTCTAAAAACTAACACCTGCAGATTTGCCAATTGAAATTTTTTTCTTATAATTTTTTTTCAGTTTACTTTATTAGTTATGTAAATTGAGAAATTGTAGTCAGATATCGAATGTAAGTTGACTACATATATTGATGCAATATATGCAGAAACCAGTATCCAAAATGAATAATGGAAAGACATACTGCAAAGATTATCTAGCAATGGAAATGTTTAGGATAACGAGACGAATTCCTGCTGATAATTGCAGTGATCTTTAATACAGTACCTGAGAATAAAAAGGTACCCATACAATAGAGAAAAAAAAGCAATGCTAATCATAATTCCCCAGAAAAGCGATCTTTAAATGTGAAAATTGAAGGGGAAATTAGCTTATGAAACAGAAGTTAAATTGAATAAAAAAAATTCCAGGAAAAAATTAAAATCTCCAACATGCAGTCGAACAAGTTAAAACGTTTACATAATGGGGAACTAATGTTGATATTAGAGGCGAAAGAACGGACCAAGGATATAATGCAAATATTCATGAAAGCAAAAACTGCTCTTCTGAAGCTTGATTAATGTATGAAAAGCATCCAAATATTATAAAACCAAAATAAAGATCTTCAATAGCAATGTCTTGTCGACATTGCTATTGAAGATCTTTATTTATTGCATAATAACGAGTTATATTAGACAAATAGAGGAAAAAGTATCACCAGCGAAGTCAAAAGAGAAGAATCAAAATGGATTGGGCATTTACTGAGAATGAACAGAGAAGACATTTCAAGAGTTGCTTTCACTCAGATTCCGGAAGAAAGATGTGGAAGACCTAAACCAACTTGGGGAAGAATGACAGAACAAAAATAAAGAAATATGATGGCTGTTTGAAGAGAGAGAGAGAGAGAGAGAGAGATGGAAATGACAGGCATGAATAGAGAAGATGAATTTCGGTTTTATTTGCCACGGGATACGTAAAGGATAAATAAGCATATATTAATGAGTTTTATAGACAGATTGGACAGCCAAGAAATGGTTTATCAGACACCTGGTAGACCAACGGTAGGATGGGATGATGAGATAAAAAAAGATATCACGGGAATTTATGGTAGAGAGAAGCACCAGATCTGCCAGAATGGAAGAAGCATGAATAGGCATTCATCTAGCAGTGGACTGAAAGCTGTTGACAATAATGATAATTAATTAACATCCATTTTTCTCATCTCGAGCTGCAAACGCATTGAGGGAACGAAGGCCATGCATATTATGTTCGTGTTTTCATTATCAAGTGTGTTTTTCCAGTGGAATGCTCTGCATATAGCTATATTAGTTGGCTAGGTATTTGGAGTAGATTTATAACCAATAGAAATTGTCGAATGAAACGTTTCAGCTATTTTTTCATTGTAATTTTTATTTTCGTTAGAGTTGGTTTCTTCACTAATAGCAGAAGTTTTGCTGAGGTTTCTTGTGTTTATATATATTAATATTGATATTTTATAAAAAATCATAAACTATAAAAAGCGTAATGTCAATGGATTGTTTATCCATTTATAAAGTTGTACATAACAGAAAACTTTATGTAACTTTATGTAAAAATGCGATTTTCTCTCTTTTAAATCCATTCCAATATCTTAAAAGGGAGAAAATCGCATTTTTGAAAAAATGCGATTTTCGGGTTATTAATTAGCATGAAAAGTGGGTAAATATTTTTTTCTTTATCAATTACTAAGGACTACATGCATGCGTGTACAAATTAATGAACTGAGATTGACTTGCAGTTCATTTTGCAATAGTGTGAATCCCAATTCATCCGCGACTATAATTAATTCTCGAATGTGAATTTATATGTCAGTGCAATATTATTAAACGTTAAATGTAAACAAAGTTTAATGTGAGATGCCTTCGGGTCTGGAATAAACGGCATTCAGAGAGGCCAACTACTCTGTTGCAGTGATGAATGCTAATATTGGAATAGTTTCAGCCACTTTTGTTCATTCATGATAAAACGAAACTAAAGCTAGAGTATGTTCCTTATGTAATAAATAGAACAGGTGTATACGATATGTTAAAGGTTGAAAAATATAAGTTATCTTTCTGCCTTAGGTTAGAAAAAAGCTGGTTCAAATCCCTTATAAATATAAATAATATCCCATATAAATATAATCTCATATAAATAATGAATACATTTTTCTAAAGGTGAGTTATCCGAACCCAGGCAGATTACCTACCGCCATGTTAATTCTATAATCCGGTCTACAGCTGCTATTTTAAAGGAAGATAATCCTGTTCCAGTGAATTTCCTTATTTCCTGAGGAAATCTTACTTTTCTTCAGTGGGCATGGGAGGTGTTTGAAAACGAAATAAAATTTTAAAGTAAAATTTAAAATATAAAATTTAAATTGTAATTTACTGCTTTGATGGTAATGTTACAATATTTCATACTTCATTTAGGAAAAGTTCTTTACGTCAGAAACATATCTATGTCTGGGTTTCATTCTTCTTTAACTAGAATAGGTATGGATTAATCTGCTTAAAAAAGCATTTTCTTCTTGTTGTTGAAGAATCTTAATGAGACAAGTATGGAGATAATCCAAGATCATAAAAAAATGCGTTTTTTAAAAGCCTTCTTGTATGATCATGTGATTCATCATAGCAACTGAACCTTGGAGCCATTTTTGCTTATACAGTGTGTTTCAAAAACAATGACCGGATTTCAAATCATTATATTTAATAATGAAAATGTGGTGCAGTCACAAAATAAATGACCAAGTATGAAGTAAGGCCTAAAGTTTCACTCATAACAATTACAAATGCTCAATGTGCCCTCCTGCTGCACGGACAACGTCAAGCCGATAGCTGAATTCATCCCAAACGCGTCCGAGAGTGTCTTCTGTCACAGAATTTACTGCAGCCGTGATTCTGGTTCCGCGCTCATCGAAGTCAGCGGGTAATGGAGGAACATAAACACTGTCTTTTACGTATCCCATAAAAAGAAGTCACAAGGTTTGGAGATCTTGGAGGCCAAGAGTGTAGTGCCAAGTCGTGGGTTCCCGTGCGTCCAATCCAACGCTGAGGCAATGTTTCGTTAAGAAACCGAAGAACTTGGAGGTTTCAATGTGGTGGTGCTCGTCTTGCTGAAAAATGATCCGATTTGTCCCGAAGAATGTCCCAATTTGAACAATTTTCAAATCGGGACATTCTTTTCGAAACACCCTGTATATCGTAGACCAGTGGTTCGGTTCCCAGGTGGTAGTCATCTATCACGGGAGTTAGCTGAAAATATTCTAATTCTCCTAAGATCTGCGTATCCGCCTCTCTCTCTCTCTCTCTCTCTCTCTCACTCCGTTCTTGATGCTCTCTGTCTTACTGTATGTAGCTACCAGTTCTTGAGATTCTGTTAGTCTCTTGAAGAAGTTCTACTTTGTATTATTTTGAAAAGGTTTGACTATTTTTGTCCTTGCAAATGGTCCCATTTAACTGAAGTTGAGATTGAATACAATTTTAATTAAAAACCTTAAATACTAAAGATTTGGTTTCTTCCACTTTCCAAATCGTGTGCGTAATTTTATATCTGAAAATAGCTCTAATTAAACCAAAATTCAAATATTTCGACGAAAGTTTTAAAGATCCCCTTAACAGATTTTATGAAAATCTGGTCAGAGTCGAGTTCTCTGCGTCCAGAGGACCAAAACAATCTCCAATTTCATATGATTTTTTTGAAGAATTATAAATACGTGTGTAACACTGTTACAGGTCTCGTTGTATTGATATGAGATGTTTAATAAAACTATGATTTTCATTAAGTACTTATATTAAAATTAACGAATTTACATAATATAGGTTAATACATGAAATTCTGCAACCATTTATCAAACTTTTAAAGTGGCCAGGAAACTGGCTATTTTAATAATTCTCACAATAATGGATGCTTGCTACATATTCTGCCTTTTTCATCTACCGAGAATCGCTCGCTTTGTTATTTGTTTATTTGCGTATTTCCTTTTAAATTTGTGTCAATCAACTTGCCACTCCTAGTTGAATCTTAAGTTTATACAAACTGCCGAATTATTAAATGAGGACTTTGTTCCATTTAATCGTTTCTTATACTGTGCATCGGCTTGAGACTTCACTGTTCATTTCTTCCATAAATTTTGCTTTGCGTATAAATGATGAAAAGGATACTGGCATGCTAAATTAAAGGCGTAACTATGTTTGTTTTCTCTTTTCATATGGAATATTTCCTTTTTTCTATATTCAGCACCTTGTAAATTATATATCCGTGTTTATCTACGATTCAAAAAATCACACAATAAAGACTTTACCTGCATTATATTGATTTGGAATTTCAAAGTAATTGGTTGGACGAATCATAGATATCCACAGGACTTTAAGTGAACTAACTATCAAAAATGTACGTAGCGATTGTTGACAACAAAATATATCCGAGCGATAATATAACAAAATTATCGCTTTAGATAATTATAATCCTGATTTTAGACCATTATCTAACATCATAAGGTCGAGAAAATAGAAACTGATGCTTGACTATTGACTAAACCTCAATGTAACCAGATGTAGGATGTAGTACACCAAAGGTTTCGTGTCTTAGGTCTTTTGTGTTAACCCTCCCTCTCTTAGGTTAGGGAAGAAGAGAAAAGAAAACTATTTAGGAGTAAATTCAAGAATGAGATGAATCCAGATTTACTCTTCTTGAATGTTTCGCCTTCCCAACTAAATTTCAATAGGAACAGTGTTTCACTTCTTTTGGGATAAAATGCTAAATTTCCTAATGGTTTGCGGTTTGAAGACAAGATTTCATGGTTTGTCTGTTGACGTTTTGAAACAGCATGGCGTCTCCGGATGCATATTTCGATAGATTTAAAGTGCACAAGGTCAGATTGCCAAACATTTCCACTTCAGCAGGTTTCAGTCTAGGAACTGCTTTGATGGAGACTAAATTGTTAAAACATATAGCATATTGCACGATATATCTATGTAAGTAAAACACATAAGCTCATAAAGGAAATATTATTAAGCTGTTTATGAAATAACTGATAATACCAGTTATTAACTAATATTTCAATGGAACATTCTAAAGTAGCCAATCATGTTCACTTAAAGTGGCTTCTTTTGGGTACTACTGTAAATCGTTCATTTTTGAACCTTTTCACTCGCACTCCCCTACTCATGTAGTGCTCAAGTGTATTAATCTTTACTTGTGTATTGTTCCTTGAAGATGTTAATTTCACTTTGACAAACTCTAATAACTCATGCTGATATTTTTATCGGTATGATATCACTCATACTGATAAAAATATCAGTATGAGTGATCATCAGCGGGGATAAGTTGGCATACAAGACTAACCAATGATATCGAAATTATTCCAAAACAAGGGCTCATTTTAGAACTTCAAAACCTTTAAAAAATTAAATGCTTTTGCCACGTCCATCTTGGGATTCCACCTTCCTAAAGGGCATCACTCTCTCATGGAGTGTATATTGAAATACTCTTGGAGACAAGTTACAGCTATTACAGTACTTTATTTCTTGCCTCGTTTAACCCAGATAATTTAGCAGCAATTTTCTGCAAGAGTAACCATGGTTACTTATTAATTTGGTTAATACACTTATTGAGTACTCTATATTAATATGCTTTTACTTGTATGCAAAAACTTTACTTCTCTGAAGGACATAAAATCCATCTTTCATATCATTGCTGTTAAAATATCAACTCCGTATAATTTTAACTTATATTTCTGCGTCTACTCTTTTATTTTTATAAAAAAACATCTATACAAAACCACCTGGTTATTTTTCGGAGATAAGGAATAAAAAGTTCATACAAGAAAAAGTTCATACCATAAACGTTCATACGTTCATACTAGAAAAAGTTCATACAAGGAAAGGTTCATACCATAAACGTTCATACGTTCATACTAGAAAAAGTTCATACAAGGAAAGGTTCATACCATAAACGTTCATACTAGAAAAAGTTCATACCATAAACGTTCATACTAGAATAAGTTCATACAAGAAAAAAGTTCATACCATAAACGTTCATACTAGAAAAAGTTCA
The DNA here is from genome assembly GCF_054136105.1 of Typopeltis vanoorti. NCBI lineage: Eukaryota > Metazoa > Arthropoda > Arachnida > Uropygi > Thelyphonidae > Typopeltis > Typopeltis vanoorti. Next base: position 54,312,958 of record NC_143562.1, on the reverse strand, counting down.
TACCATAAAAGTTCATACAAGGAAAAGTTTATACCATAAAAGTTCATACAAGGAAAAGTTTATACCATAAAAGTTCATACAAGGAAAAGTTCATACCATAAACGTTCATACTAGAAAAAGTTCATACAAGGAAAAGTTCATACTAGAAAAAGTTCATACAAGGAAAAGTTCATACCATAAACGTTCATACTAGAAAAAGTTCATACAAGGAAAAGTTCATATCCAATATCCTTTTTTTTTTCAGTTTATTCTTCTGATCGAAAAATAGTGAATCTATTGATAAAAAATCAGGTTTCTGACAGATCACGAGACATACAACAAGACAGAAATATTTGGAATTCAGTGATTATTCATATCTTAGTGCATAATGATACACTGAATGGGGATGTAGGAAGTAACCATGGCGCCTGCCTGTTTGTGTATGTGAGACAAGAACTGATGTGAGACTTCCTCGAATTCTAATGTAACGGACTTCAGATGTTGTTCTCTTTCTATTGGTTACACAACAGACAAACAGTTCGTTTTGAGGCCACCACTTGTCTTTCCTGCTATCGCGCATTGAAAAGGCAACTTTTTTCAGGAGGGAAGGAATGAAAGGGAGGGCCAAGTAGGCGCCATATCTTCGCATAAGACAACTGATAGTGACCGACTTTTCGATTCTTTAGCTGTTTTGGTGTCACTTCTTCCCTTCAGTTAACGGGGTACGGAGCACATCATTTGGTCGATTTTGTAAACGCACGCAGTGTTAGGAAGTGGTCGAGGGATACAGATGAGCCATTTAGACGGATTTGTTTTTACGTAAATGGATGAGAATTTTTTGAGATAGAATATACAAGAAAATCCAAGAAAATATCTGAATTCTGTGTGAGACATTGTAAGTCGCTCTTCTGTTAGAGCGATTGAAATTTCTATCTATATATATATATTGTGACAAGAGAATAAATGATGTTTACACGCTCTAATTATGCACCAGTGGGTTACTGATGACAGAATATCCTATTCTACATCTAGAAATTAAATTTTACCAGAGCTCGTTTACCTTTTCTTTTCTTTTTCTTGCCGCAATAAACTAGTGTGTTTTATGTAAACCAATTTCAGACTCCTCTATCCTTACAAGTTTCGATGTCGTACGAAAATCTATTTTTTTACTGAGAGAATTCGATTTGTATGCAAAATTTCCAGCATCTTGACTGGTATCTATTTGCATTTCTTTAAGAACATCTTCCGGTATCTCTGTGTTTGTGCACATGTAATGTGAAACTGTTACTCGGTCAAACGGTCCATTTAAAGTTTCAGTAAACTTTGTGTTCGTTACGGTATTACGGAAATGTTTTATTTAATTTAAATTTATAATTGACTTTCGCGGGGGGTAAGAATGCGATTTCTTGGAATCGCAAGTGTGTGCGTTTGTGTGTGCGTGCGTACAATCACCTTCTCTAGGAGATTAACATAATTTATGTTCTTTCATATGAGGCTCAACAATACAGTTTAGCTAGTATACAAACATTCCCTGTTTATATTTCGGATTGCAACAATCAAATCAATTATAAAATTGATCACAGACGATAATGAGGCGCGTGTTAGGTTTAACTGTTGTAACACAATCATTATCAAAACTGCCGAAGACAAAACCACTTTTTTGTCGATGTACTCGAGATAGTTTACGTTATGTCATTTGTAACGCATATTTTTGTATCTTTGTGTATCGTATTTGCTAAATTTTGAACCAAATAAACGAAATTTGTTTTCGTTTTAGTTTAAAGTTTCTAAACTTAAAACAAATCCGAGAGCTTGAAGATTTATTAAAAATCTCAAATAACTTTTAATGAATTCATCTAACAAAAGTGGACTACTATATACAGGGTGTTCGGGATAAATTTGACATATTTATAATTAATTATATTTTTCCGTAAGTTACATGTATCAACACACACTTCTCTTCATTTAAAAGTTTGGACCCTTCTTCATTCATATACAAGATGTCAGAAAGGATGGATAGCTGGAACCCACCTGAATCATGGAAGAGAATAACTTGTATCATGATGATTCGTGCCCGCCATCAAAATAAGGATATTACGACTGCTGCCCAATGCTCCCTGAATACAGTAAAAACAATCAGGCATGAACTAGAGACTTGCAATGGTGACTACGAGGATGTAGCAAGAAGAAAGATCCCTAGCAGACGATCTAATTGCGTTCGTGCAGCAGAATTCCTCGCAAATCTGCAGGAACAGGTGTTGAAGAACCCTGGCATTGGAATTCGGGCTTTGTTCGTGGAGTTGCTAACTGTAGTCAAGCCCTGGATAACAAGGGTAGCCAATGGTAGGCCGTATGTATGGCAGCAGGATTCGGCCCCTTGCCACACCTCTGGGAAAAGTCAAAAATGGTTGTCTGAAAATTTCTACGACTTCACCAGTCCAAATGTTTGGCCTCCAAACTCCCCAGACCTTAACCCCATGGATTATTTTGTATGGGGCGCAGTTGAAAAAGACACCAATCGCACTTCCAGTAATACAAAAGCCCAGTTAATGGATAAAATTAAAACAGTTTTTGCGGCCCTTCCCAGGGAGACTGTAGCATCAGCTTGTTCGAGGTTCCGAAGCAGAATTGAAGCTGTGATCGATGCTAATGGTGGTTATTTTGAGTAAATCTTGTTGATAGTATTGTAATTAACTCTGCCTGTAATGTTTTTTTGTCAATTCATTAAATTTAATAGATACAAAGAAGATTTTCTTTTTCCTTACGAAACTGTCAAATTTATCCCGAACACCCTGTACAGTATCTAGGCAGATGCAAAAATCTAATAGGTGCTTAGCAGTTTGCAAACCACGGATAAAGACTGGAATATAATACTTCTGGAACTCCAATTATTGTGAAACGTTGGTTATGACAAGTATCAGGTCATCCAGGCATTGGGTGACACTGTTCACCGGAATAATATCCCACCATACTTCGATGGTTTATTTTATATAAAAAAAATCTTAAATTTAACATTTTTTAGAAAATTTCTAACCTTGTTTATCTTCTACTTTTAATGTATTTTAAATCCTCTTAGAAAATGTTTTCCCTTAAAGTGAACCTTCCCTAAAAATGAAAGACATTTGTCCTACTTTACACAAATGTTTAGATAGCCATCAGGTTTTTCTCTTATTAGACTCTAATATAAAAGGAATTGTATTTATTTTTTCCACTGCTTTGAAGCTATGCTTCCTGTCTTGAAACAAACATTGTAAAAGCCTCCGGAAGCATGATGATAGAAAATCAATAAAAAGAGTTTTTCCTTCTTTCTTTTATTCGAGTTCAAAGAAAACAATGTTCAAACATCTTTCATGGATTGTGTTGGACTTATTGTTTCAAAAAAAAAAAAAAAATCAACGAAGACCTACGTTTTCCGATGACTTCTTTCGTTTGAGCTTATCACTCTCTTAAAGTGGGCTTTCTAGCGACAGAAAGAAGAAGACATTCGCAAATGTCATCCATTCCATAAAGTTCCATGATCTACCGAGCTAAGTGGATTATTATTATAAAAGAATAATTGCATTTTTATTACCGCTTTCTCTCTCTCTCTCTCTCTCTCTCTCTCTCTCTGCTTTATAAATTTTATGCTTATAAATGTTTAAACTTTCCATATGTTTCCAACTGTCCAGTAGTCATAGGTTTTCCTTTGTAAGTTGGATACGTAATACGATCTTATGGATTGATAACAAATGTATATTTTTGTCCTGACTTCATTTCCTTATATTTAATTTATTTTTAAAAAAATTAGGGTTCGTAAATTTATTATATTCAATGGCGAGGAAGAAATAGCAAATTATAGTTTCCATAACGACCGATATTATGTATTTATGACGTCACTTCAGATGGCGTCGTCACTGGTCATTCAACACGTTGGAATATGCGTACAGCATCGGTGCTTTCAGATGACATTTATCTCTGTGGGTTTTTAATTTATAGGCTTTCTCTCAGAATACTTTAGTTCTAATTTAAAAAAAAATGGTTTCCAAACATTTAATTTCGGATTCTTTTACTGCAGCACGCAGAGTGAATGAAGTAGGGTGCATCGCGGAGTATGACAGTAGTTTGACAGTTTTAAATAGGTCTGAAACCAAATTACAGCAAATAAAGTCAGGTATATACATTACGAGCTGAACAGTAGGAAACAAAGCGTCTTATAATCAACAGTTAGATGTCACACATCGGTTGCAATGCGTCAACAATGAATTATTCTCAAACGAAGCAAAAAGTGTATAATAAGGTAAATATATATACAGGTCATTTTTTAAGTAAAAAAAATGGCCTTCGAGTTATTTTTATTTCTATTGTGTTTTTCATTGTTGACACGCAACAGCTACTAAGAATGCTAATTTTAAAATCGCTTGTTATGTTCACAACTGCATTGTTCTTTAGATGCTCTTTGATTTCTTACCGCAGTGGTGATTATTATTCGAACAAATGCATTTGATTTTCACTTTCTTTAAATTATTCTGAAAAAGCATTCGTGTTAACGCGTGATTGATCACAGTTTTGAATTATTCATTTTTTTTCTCTCTACTTTCCGGTGACATATAACAGCCGACAAGTCGGTCGCTGACGATGACCGCATATGACTGCTCTTCCTTTTAGTAATTCGCCCAAACGTCTTTGCTATAAAACGAACGAAATGACCATGTGAGGTTATTATATTCTTCAAAACATGTTGATGTATATAACGGAAGGAATTTGAGAGCAAAGCCAAGAGAACGTGGACTTTAATGACCTCTCCAAGTATTTGCTCTTTCCTTGGATGCATTTATCAGTGAGTTGGAACGCTGTTTTCTACATAACCCTGACGCTTCGGTCGTCTGTCGGCAACTAGCTGCTACGTCTATCTCTATTATTAGCGGATATAGCAGACATTTTGTCGTTTATCATAAAGTGATGTTTACCAGCTTAGTGCAAAAGAAAATCGTCTTTTTTTTTTTGCAAAAAATAAATAAATAAAAATGCAAAATCATACTTAGGTATCACCTTTGTCAAATTAGCTGCTGTGGAAATAGAATCGAACTTTTGCATGGGATTGTAGGAACTGGTTGCTGTTATCGCAATTCACGTTTATTGATGAATTGCGTCATAGTTTTTTATGCAAACCATTTTTAAGGTTTACGCACGCATAAATTAGGTAAGTTTTTTTTTTTGTATTTTTGATTCATCTTGCCGTTTGTTCTTTGAGTTTCAACATAAAAAAAATATTCGTTTTTTAGCTTCTGAAATGAAAATTCCTAAAATAAGAATGTGTGAAGGAGTTATTTGATGCAGCACTTGGGCATCAACTGAATCGAATTCAATCAATGAAATAACTGACGACTGCTTGAATCCATACCGTAATTGATCAAAGAACGAGGGCACTCACTTCTAAAAATTCATCACTGTCATCATCATCAAGGATCCGATTCATAAATCAACACCATCTTCAAAGGAAACGTTTTCTATTGAGTCAGTTAATTGACGGTTATGTAGGGATCGTAAAAAAAAAAAAAAAAAAAAAAAAAAAAAAAAAAAAAAAAAACCATGCATCGTTACCCCATCCGTACTTAGCATACCTGCAAAGATCCCAACTCAGACCTCTTCCCAGCATGCTTCACTGCTGTCATTAAGCAACTTTTCAATAAATCAACAATTTTATCAGCACAATGGTTTCTCGGTGTTAGGTGGAGACAAATAAATACAAAAAAAAAAAAAAAAAAATCCGTGGCCTACACTCTCCAGACATACGCTCGCCTCGTGCACCGAAGTCACATTTTTGGTTACTTCACACACTTTAAGAGTTGCTCCGCAGTAAAAGTCGAAGATAGCGTTCGGGTAACGCATAAAGAGACGGTCCACTCCGCGTGCGTGCTGGTGGTTGGTAGAGTATCGATCTACGTTATCAGAAATGGCGGACGGTACAGCCTAGGGAGACGCTGCCACCTAACCTGATGCCTGCAGTACATAGGTAAGCCTAACGAAGTCTCTTTCCTTTATTAGCCCGCGTTTGAATTTTTCTAGCTTGTTTAGCATGCCCCCGTGATTGTCAATAAGTGAAGATAAAGCCTATAAAAATTAAATATATTTTCATGCTTTTTGAGAACTGCTGTAGTCTTGGAGTTGTATCATTTCGTAGTCTATTGGCTTTAGCGCATTTATTCTTATATGTTGCTGTAATCTATCGTTAAGAAATTTGATTGAAACTGCTACTTATAAACCAATACAGATACGGGTTTAGTTTAGTAGTAGTTAGCTTTTTTTTCTATTTTATGTAGCATATAAAATGAACAGTCTTGCACATAGTCTGTTATCATTTTTGTTATTCTGTTGCCTTTATTCCTTGATTATTCTCGTGCTATGAATGATATACTGTACACTTTAACCCTTTTTTTTAAAACAAAAGCAACAGCTAATCATATTTGTGGATTAACTTATCTATTAAATTTCAAGATGTTAAGCCTATAGGAAACTAAGTAGGCTTTATATTGTTCTGATATATTCTAAATATTTAAAAAATGTTATATTTATCCATTTAATGCTATTCGAGAATTTTTTTTTGTTATTTGGGGGATTTACGTTAAAACCAACTTACTGTGACTCTCTTTCTATTTCTGTACTCTAAATAGAAGAGAGGGACTTCCACTTCATAATTGAATAGTGCATTCGCAGGATGCACTATTCAATTATGAAGTGGAAGTCCCTCTCTTCTATTTAGATGTATTATTCAATTATGAATAGTGCATTTATGAAAAGCGAATAGTGCAAACTCCTGCGAATGCACTATTCATAATTGAATAGTGCACTCGCAGGATTTTGGGAACGTAATTGAAATGTAACGAATTGTGTTTCTAAAACATAGCATGCTTATAATACGCTACTAAAGCTACTCATCGCATGATATGTGCGTGATCTGCAACTTGTCTTGAACAAATATCCAGACATATTACTATGTATTCCAATTCCTATAATCACTGAAGGTTACCGAAATATACTGCTTAATATGTACGGTCCCTAATAACTAAAGCTGAGTTGGTTACATACTATTCATCATTAAAGTGTGTGACGCTCTTAGAATGATTTTAATGAACTGATAAAGCTGAACGTGCTCGTTACCTAGGGCTAACTTATCGGGGGGGGGGGGGACTCTGCTGCAATTATTGATATCCCTACTTAAGTGACAGTGTATTTATAGCATCTTCGTGGCTGCCTGCCAACCATCTAACATCGTTTTCTTACGTAGAAGTGTTATTCAGCAGAAATTTTTGCAGAATTATAATTCCAATCTACTTAATTGCATGTTAGTGTGAAAATTCCTAATTTTATTGTTTTTCCTATTTGTCTCAGATTATTTGAAATTTATTTACGATCCACCTGATCGTAAATAAATTACGATCGGAAGCATGATCGGAAAGCATTTTCACTCTCGATTCTCTTGCTCTCATGGATAGTGCATGTCTTCAAGTAGCATACGAATTTCATTCCTCGTTGTCGGATTGCTCTGTTTATTTGGTTACGTAAAGTAGCTTGAAAAGTTCCACGTGTGGTCTCCAGAACAGGGTTCTTGGATTGTCTAACCCTCAGCCCGCTCATAGCAGTATAATCTCATTTATCATATTATAAATGATTCTAGGTTAGCTTTATTTATTTCTCTTATTGAAAAAGAGGTCTAAAAGGTTCCACTTGCTAGAAGAAAAAAGTTTAAAAGGCTCCAGTTGCTAAAAGAAAAAAGTCTAAAAATGCTGTTAAATGGCTCCAGTTGCTAAGAGAAGGCTAAAAGGCTCCAGTTGCTAAAATAAAAAAAAGTCTAAAAAGGCCGTTAAAAGGCTCCAGTTAAAAAGTATGAAAAAATTAATAATACACATCAACCATTATTTTATATACCGTAGACAGACAATGTTTGCCGTTGAATACTTTAAAAGTTTCAGAAATTATCGAGCTTACCACAGTACATACCTTCGACATAAATTGCTTGCAGTGTACTACTTCATACACACTCTGCTGAAGAGTAATATTTCAAAATGATGGTTATTATCAGCAACCATATTGTGGTTTTCTTAGCCTCATGATGCTATAAACAGCTGTAAAACTGGTACAACAGCTGTCAGGTCAGTGAAATCCATAATCGGAAGCATTTATTACTAAAAGGTGAATATATGAACCATGTAGTCATAGTTCACGTCTTTTAAGTAATGTTATATCAAGGCAGTTCATGCTGACTTTGTATTTTCGTAAGCTGTCGATCGCTTGCAAATAAGCATTGCTTTCTTACTGGATATAAAGTAGTGTGAGATCTGAAGGAGTTCGGAATAGTCGAGAGTAATAGCTGCCAAAATGTTCGAGAGAGAGAGAGAGAGAATTCTCCATTGCCGAAAACCACTAACATGAGTACAACGACAAATGGAAACCTTCGATTATAAATAGGCTTCTGGAATAATGAGCAAAGATCATGATTGAGTGACTTCGAATAGGGAATGATAGTAGGAGCCAGCGATCTTTTAGATCTTAGAACCCATTTCCTCTTTTAGGATAATTACGAAGCAGTGTCTTCGATAAACCCAGAAAATATGGTAAACAGAAAACATCAGGTCAGTGTCAGGTATGCAGCCGGAAAACAGGTAACTGATGGGAATTGTAAATAAAGGATTAGCCAGAATCCTATAAGCCAATATAAATTCTTATACTTACCTACCATCTGCTGTGGACTAGGATCGATTCTTCTTGAATTTTTCTATGACTAAAAGAACTTTCAATTTGCTGTATTTACCTTCATCTTTGTGTTCATCTGAAATTGTGCGATTTTTTATTTGTATAACTTTGAGAATTCTCTAAAAAAAATCAAGTTAATGGAAAGTGGTGTATCTATTACGATCCTTACATAAAAAGTGCCAAATAAACTTATTAGAATTCTTTTAGAGACAAAAAATCTTTCAACTTCTGAATCGCAAAATATTAGAAATTCTTGAACATTCCCTTCACTAAAACGCAATTCCCTTCACTAAAACATTTACTTGTACTTATCTTTGAAATTCAAAGATAAGTACAAGTATCGTCAATACTGTTAAAAATCGGATCGTCTTGGATCGATATTGACCACCTTGATACTGATATGGAAAACTCAAAACTTCGGTAATTTCAACTTCTGCAACACAAGAGTATATTAGGGATTGATGCAGAGAGCCCATTGTTCAAAACAATCAGAATCTAACTAATTATCAACAATTGACTGGTATGTGTGACGCAACATCGTTTGCATTTCTCGACCTATTCACGAGTTCTTTTCATTTTTTTATTTGTATTGTTGATATCAGAAACATCTCTTCAGTTGAGGAGAAGTGAAAGAAGTTCATTAAGTGCATTATTAATAATAAAAATAAAATGAATTACTTGAGAATGAGATTTGAATTTAAAAAAAAAAGGAATTTTTCTCCTTCTTTTTAATCATATCTGAGAAATTCACTTATTAAGTAATACTCGAAATATATAAAAATAAATAATTAAAACTTTGATGGTTTACGTCTCCTTAGAGGAGTTTCCAATGGAAGCTGTTGGGAAACTGCTTTGCAGAGAAGATCCAAAAGTCACGTATCGTACAGCTATAACTTGTGGCTCTTGTTAGTTGATGTCGCGCCAGCTGTCTGCTGTCCACTTCACCTCTTCATTATTTCCTCTCTCACGAACTCATGTCTGAACTTCTCAATCACAGCGACTATTGCTCACGTAATTATCACTTTCCTTGTTGGCTAGCAAAGAGTAAGCGAGTTTATCTGAGCTTCTGAAGATGAAACTAGCGGGTGCACACTTTAACTGCAAGCATGTGATTTCTAATCACGTACTATAGCCCATGTTACAACGAAGTTCCCTGGCAAGTTCGCAACTTAATAAACAAGATGCTTAACTAAGGGACCCAGACGAATCATTTCGTGAAACTATACAACTGCAAACTCTCCCTGCGATAGTAGCATCTTAGATCGTGCAAAGAACTCGCGGGAATAAACTAAAACTCTTCAGGATGAAAACTAAAATTGCTGTTAATCTATCGCGATGGATGAGGAGGAAACGTCTGCAGAAATTACATACTTTTTAAAACGTGCATTAAATTTATTTGCGGTAGTTTCAAGGACGCCAGAAACATTCTCTTGACCTCTTTTCAGTATCAGTTTATCAAAAGGAGGGGATTTTTATTAATGATAGATAACTTGGGTTTTCTGCTTTAAAAAAAAAAGTGCAACTCACTTTAGATCGCACGCGCTGATATCCTCACTAATTCTAAGCAACGCAGTGCAACAGAACCTTAACCTGTTAACTGTGTTCGATAAATAATTAATGTTGTTAGTTAGGATTCGTTAAAAACACTAAGTTCGTTTGCTAAGAACACGAAATCCTTTAAAATCACCAGGTTGGTGGCAAATTATCATCCTTTTTCTTAGTCAACTGTGGATAAAATGATCAACAGTTGATATAAGAATGTACTAAAATATAGAAGCCGAGTTTAATATTCTCATAATGCATTTTTTTTTGGGGGGGGGACATTTAGGTGAGTTCCAGCCCAAAATATAAGCATTTTTCGGACAAGATTTCACCAATTTCATTTGATCAGATATACGTTATGAGTGGAAATTATAAAAGCTCAAAACGAACAGATGCCCAGAACAACTTTGTTATTTATTGCGATTTATAAAGGCGTTCAGAAGGCATGCCATATTCAGTTTCATGAATATCGATTCATTTTATTAGTGGGGGAATACACAATGAACCACTATGATGATCTGAGTTTGACTACAGCAAGTAGAAAAAAAAAATTAAATGAAAGGTTTTGAATTATGAACTAAGCTATGAGACCAGCTCATTATATCTGTTAACTACGTTTTTTCTTCTAATTTATTGTTTCGTGAGATGAAAACCCTAATTTGGACAGTCAAAAACCCTATAACTCCTTAAGTGGTCGGTTAATACACTTGAAAAAAATTGAAAAAAAAAACCTACATGTTTTTAACGTCCTAGACTGGAATTGAACTCCAATCTTACTGTTCAAAAGGCATCGTCAATACCCACTGAAGCGGAACTTCTCACTTATAGAACGTAAGACTGGATCCACATATGCGGGGTATAAGCACAGCTTGAATATAATCGAAGTCATTAAGTTCTTGTTGATTTTGATTAAAATCGTTGCTTTGTAATAATCACGCCTGGCAATTTCGATCCCAGAAATAATGAAAGCTGACATGATAAACCATAGCGTGTCCTGTCCATTTGAGACCAGACGTGAAAAACGTCTTTTGTGAAAAAACGTTCCAAGAAGGAATCTCCACATTTTTCGCTTCCACTCCTGTAAACGTGAAGGAATTTTACTTGAATAAATGTTCTGGTGGTAGTAGTAGTTGTAATAAACAAATAAATAAATAATAATAATGAAAGACCTGTTTGTCTTTGTCATTTCTGCAAATACTCTAATGGTTTACAAAAAAAAAGTAGGGTATCTAACCCAAAAACTCGATTCTGAACCTGCAACTCAAAGAATGGACTAGAAGTCACTAGTCCATTCTTTGACTAATTCTCCATTAGTAACAGGTAAACAATAATATATACCTGTTAGAAATATGACAAGGAAAATGGAAGCAGTGGCAGTTGGTACCCTGATGCTTATGAAATCATTGATAGCCTTTGGCTCAGATGTCCGTGACAGCTAAGCGTGGATACGCGCTGCCTTCGCTCAATCATCCAAAAAGTTAATTAATTAGGGTTTAAACAACCCCACCTACTCCGATTTGGAATGAAAAACTTCAAAAGATGCTTGCAAAGCCAGATCGACCATAGTTATGATTGCAGGTGTATTTTTTTATGTTCTTGCATGTGGATGGTCGCCGATCTTCCTGTCTGTCCATTACAGTCCAACTTGTAGGAACAAGGAACTCTGAATGCACCAGGAACTGAGAGAGGAAGCAGATCGTCCTTAGTGGAGCAGATAAGGATAGCTAGTTTTAAGTGAGGCTTGAAAAGTGAGTTGCGCGAAGGTTGTATTTCTTGAAGATTCTATTTTCTGATGTGCCTCCGACGTATAGAATTGTAATGGATCTACATGGTCAATCCAGCCTTGCAGACAATGCTTTGGATACTGCTAATAGAATTAATTGGATAAAGACCACCATGCTCCATCACAGTAAATTCAGAGGAGAAAAACTGTTTTTAGAATGCTGCTCTCCAAAATGGCTTAATTTGAATAAATATGGTTGCAAGAAATATGGGAAACATTAATTAAAGAAAAAACTACTTCCAGATCCCAGTTTACATCCTAGGCCATAGGCAGGTGCTCATTGAAGGCGCACCACCTCGATGCTATTTCACTCCGTTAAAATTCTAACATTAGTTTTAGAAGGTGTGTGTGTGTGTGTGTAAATTAAGTCTGCATCCAGTGCGCTAGGCTTCCCAAAGAAAGACTAAGTTCGATTTTAATCGCCTTTCTACTATCTCTACCAACTTTTCTCCATTAGTATCCTATACCATCCAGGATGACTATTATAAAAGCGAAATACTAACATAGTATTTAATTAACATTAAATTTAAGCAGTATAATTTCATACAGATTATATGTAATAAACTAAAAAAATTTAAATATCTGGTTTGATAACGTTTTTAATCACCTTCCAAATTCAAATTTAGTCCTCTTCTACTGTAGTCCTTGAAATTCAACGAATTCCTGAGAGCCTGTGAAACAATCTTTTTTTTTTAAGAATACGAAATGAACTTAGAATTTAATATTTTCTTAGAATTTATTTGCGTTTTCATGTAAAACTAAACAAGCTCAGATTGCCACTAGGTGTATTGCTTGCCACTTACCTAGTGGGAAGATTGGGTTTGTTTTTTGCGACTAGTTGCTTTATCCTGGGAACTGTTGGCGCATCGAAGATCGTCTTATCGCCGGTTTTTAATCTGAAGCAGACTTTAAAATGCTATTTCATGTATATTAAGTTGTAATTATGAGCAGAAGGATTTTTCATTATTTTGTTTTACGTTTCAATTATTTAATAATCGCGAAGATAGGTGCGACCCATTCGAAATCTTTCCGCGACCCAACATTGGGTCGCTCCCCGTACGTTGAAAACCCACTGAGCTAGGTATTGCTTTTATAACGTCTTTTGTAAATAAAATTTCTCAAACTTAATTTAATTTTTTGGAATAACTTTGGAAAATGAGTTTCGTAAAGTGAACAAAAGGTAGAAATAGCAATTCAGTACTATACTATGACAATAACAGCATTGAATTCAAAACTATTTCGAAATATTGGTTTAATTTAAAATGATGTGAGACGTGATGAACCCGTATAATTTTTTTTTTTATTTTTTTAATTTATTGGAAGGTGGGTTAGGTTGTCTCATGCGCTTTCCTTAGAAAATTCGGGTTCTTCATCCCATAAAAACAGGCCAACCGATCATAAAAACACTCGCAATTTACATACATAACACACTGGTCTCGTGTTTGTAGCTGCGTTGATCATAATTCCAAAGAGTCACAAACTTTTTTTTGTTAAAAATCATAAATTGCACTAAACAGAGTAATAAACCTCCTCTGCTCAGGATAATACTAAGGATTTCGATCCTCTAGGAAATTAACTAAGTCATAATATTTTATAGCTACAAAACTTTGATAACTATCGCGTGCTTTTGTAAATTAGCGTATCACAAAAAAAAGTTAGGTTGCCTCGAGTCGCTAACAATGGAAACAGAAATGGTAATTTGAACTGTTTGACATTAATACATTGTTGAGTTTTGTTTTATTTACCAATTAAAGACTGAAGGGAATCGTGGATTTATTTGGAAGTGAAATTATCGTTTGAGTTTTCCTCTTTGAAAATTCGATTTTATATTGAGGAATATACCGAGACAAAAAATATTTAAAAACCTAACAATAAATGAAACTAAAAACATCGAATTTTATTTCTTGTTATTTATTTCATCCTGTGATACTTTATCTACTTTGTAAGTATAATATTTTATAACAATCCAAAATAATCTCAAAACAAAAAAGTTAAGATTTGCGTTTACTTTTGTACATTACATTATTTTTGTAAATTACTTTTGTACTGGCCTTAAGCAGAATATAGTCATACTGTCCATGTATCCACATGTTTTGTTCACTTTGTTTTCCCGGTATTTCAAGTCATGAAAATAATCTGTTGTCCCTTAGCAACAACTAGTAAATCATGTACACGCGATACGTGTGTTATTCACGTTCAATTCTATTTTAGTTTGTAACTATAATTTTTAGAATTTACAGTTAAGATCTATTTTGTGATATGTTTTAACCTCAGTGTTTGTACCTTGACGATGCCAACAACTTAAGTTTGGTGAAACTAGTCGGTATTAAAATACTTATCTGTTTACATTTGATCAATGTTCCCAAATAGTAATTTACATTAATCTTTCGTTATATTTTTCTCCATAAGCCCGTTCTTTCCTTTCGTTTTATCATCCAGTAAAATTCAGCTAAATCACCATATTAGAAGAACCCCCCCGTGCACCTGTTTTTGTATGGTTAATTCGTTTATTGTCGTGATTATTCCCAGACCTACGCGCGATGCTCTCTCTCTCTCTCTCTCTTTCTCTCTCTTTCTCATCTTTAATAACCCTGTTTTGCCACAGTAATGGACAGAGGGCGGATTTCTGTTTTATTCTAGCCAGATGATTCATTTGTTTAAAATATCGATCGGTAAGATATTTTGGGAAGTGCTTTTTTTCTCCCGAGCCACAGCTATTGCTTAATATACATTTTAATAAGAATAATTCAAACTTATTTACTTTATAGTTATTACTGATAACTGTCTTAGTCCTTACTCATTTATAATACGAACGCAACCTTAAAAACGTTAACCTTTAAATGCGGTCGTACATCCCGAATGAAACAACGAAAATATAATTCATTTATCTGTAGGAGAGAGAAGAGAGAGAGAGAGAGAGAGAGAGAGAGGGTGGGTGGATGGATGGATGGATGAGTTGATTGCACTCTTTGTTATGCAGTAAATTCCACAACAGGTAGGAAAGCAAAAAAATTGTCGTCCAAGTTTAAATCTGAAGCACGTACACTGTCCAATTAAAATATTATGACCACCATTCTAATGATTCGTAGGTCTCTTTGTCAGCTAAAAATGCATGGACTTCAAAGGTCTATCGAGTCTTGGACTCGATAAGACTTTTGAATGTTGCAAAAGTTGCAAAAGTTGTGTTGTACTACGTTGTCAGAATTGCTTCCCATAGACCTGCAAGTGCTCTGGAGTGGAGATTTCCAACGTCGGATCTTTCAGCCCATTTACAACAGAAGGGTGCTATGCGATTCAAATCTGGTGAATGGTAAAAAAAATCTGGTGAAAAAAAAAAGCTAAGCAGAATTTCTAAAGTAACGGTTAAGGTCTGGAAGAAGTGGGTTAGAAATTCCGAATTCATGAATTTGCTAGCTAGAAGGTTTTCGATAGATTGTGAGCTGGATTTGTCCATTCTCTTGTTTATTTATTAGTGTCTTCATTATTAAAGGATATCTTCATAGCCTGTTAACTTTTTATAATCAGTGAATGAACTGTGTTCTATCAAGAAACGGGCACCTTCATTTTGTTGACTTTATGAATACGTGTGTCAGATATGGTTATAAAGTTATCGTATATGATGAATAATGTGTAACTGTGATTTGTTTTTGCTCTCCAGCCTGCAGCTTCTTTATGAGAGATTTATATGAGTTTCATTTCAGTTGTTGTACAGGGTTCCCAATGATTTTTATTGCGTTGCACTACTCTGCTTTGCCTTCTCAAAGTGTTTGTATTAATTGGTGAGAATATTTCTTGACCCCCAAATCCTCCTACAGCAAATTCAGACCAATTCCCATGGCACTTTCAGATCTAGTGTCATTTGCACGCCTTCCTTCGAGCCAGTTTCCTTAACATTCAACTCGAACAGCAGTGGCAGAGTCCCCCCCCCGGTTCCCGTAATTCAGCCACTGAACCATTACTGGTCATCCCCATCCTCTTAACCTTTGCTCCTGCTCACAAAACTCCCAATAGATGCTAATAAAATTACCATTAGAGAATCGGGGAGGTGGAACATAACAGTGCAGGGCAACCCATCGAAAATCCTCAGAGAACGTTTGCAATAATTGTAATGAAATCCATAAGGACGTCGAAAGTGGAGAGAAGAAAAATGCTACGCTTTCCTTTCATAACACCTTTTCAACTGAAGACGTGTTATTGAGAGGCAAGTGTTTTTCATCTCGCAAGACAGGGAAACTGATCCGAAAACATAATACAATTGACATGCCACTGGCCTCGTAGCCCTAGTCGCTTCGGTCATATTTTGAGTCAGGTCAAGTGAGATATTAATTTTTGTCACTTTGCTACTGTTGAGACTCAAAGAAGGCCAACGACAATGGCCTCTTATTATTATGTTTTGTGTGTAATGAAATACCTCAGTACCACAATATATTTAATTCCACGGATTTTGGAGAGAAAAGTATGTTTTCTACATTTTTCCACGATTCAAAGTAGAGTTCATTGGCCACTTAAATAAATTCACTCTTTTGCACATACGTCATGAGTAGAATGTGGAGATAACCATGAAGGAACTGACCCGTCGCTTTTCTCCATTGTACAAAGATTGTGGAGGTGGAATAACAGTCTGGGGGAAATTGTCCACAGTAGTCCAGTTCATATGACATGAATTGGGGCTACTAAATGCTTGAAAACATGGTGTTACATATCATGTGTATTTGCAATATTACATAATCTTTATCCTGAAAGCGACAGCTATTCTTAGGATGATAATGCCTTTGCTAATCACAATAAATCTGTCTATGGATAGTGCACAGAAACACGATAGTGATATCAATCACATTCTCTGGAAATCGTGGTCCATTACCATCATTCCTAAAATCTGAACGTATCTGAACGATATGTTCAGATACGTGCTCTTATCCCTAGATCACACGCTCTTATCCCTAGATCACAGGTAATGGCTTTTTTTATGATCAACACTCAAAACACTCATCCAAGCGTCACCTTTTCTCTTCTAGTCATAATGGTCGGCGTACGTTTATCCATCTATGAGCTGACTTGATGGGCAAGATATCACCTTCGGTATAGTATAATGTATGGCAGTTCGAATTAAGGTTGTCGTTTAAGGTGCGTGTGAACTTAAGAAAAGGTTACACTGAACTCAGGTAGGATTACGCAGTATGCAGTTATCTCATTTCCGGCCAATAGGTTTATTTAATTCGGGATTTTCTCTCTGTTCCGTTACTCTACTCGCATTAACTGTTTTTGGGCACAAGCGAAAGAAACATTGATTAAGTCCTAAGACTTAACTGTTCGTTGTAAGATTGTTCGCGCAAAGAATAAGAAATTCTTCAAGCATAGCGCAGTAATGATCGCAGATTTCTTCAACCTTCGTTATTCTGTATCTTTCGAAGAAGTGCTTAGCGGTGTGCATCCACACCAGGACTCGTACTTAAAAATGGCGAGTTCAAGGTTGAAATGATAAGGTAGAAAAATAAAACGACGGATTTATGTGAGAAAAGTTTTAAAGTTATATTCATTTATCTATTTTATTTTTCCACCATCATTCGTATTTAATTTCAGCATAGATGATGATCCGATTTTAAAGATCGGAGAGACAAATAGAACCATAAATGCAAGCAAAAATAAAATCTATTGCCTTCAAAACTCATTTGAAAAAAATTGACGATTTAATGTGGATTGATTGTAAGAGGTTTCTCCTAAGAATAATCTTTTAGAGGCGTACTACTATGTTGAACTTCTGTTTACTTTTGGATGTCTATTTAGTCGGGTTTTTGTTAGCCTCTGGTGTAATTGTGACAGCATTTAGTCAGCCTATCTATTCATCTGCTGAGAGTAGCCGATATTATAGTCAGATGGTGTCAGTGATAGTGATGTTTACTTTTTTTTCTGGTAGTATAGTTCTTCTGGTCTTCATCTTTAAATGTTTAACAAGCTGCAACTACTAAGTAATGAATAATTCGCAGTGTTTCTAGATAAACCAGCGTTGATCTCCCTATTGGCACCTCAAATTTCCGGTCTCTTTGATTGCGTGGAGAAGAAGTATTCATTGGAAGTCTGGTTCAAAAATTATCATGTTTACTAACTGATAGAAAATTTCGATTCGCCTAAATGCAGGCTTATATTGGCTCAAATGATAAACAACTTTTTATCTCTCTCGGATCTCGGTATTCTTTATAGTAAGTTAAGTAAATATAAAATGAAACTTAAATCATTGACAATTACTCTCTTATTTCTCCTCTTGAAACTTCCACGATGTCTCTGAACATCTTCTAGTAATTCTCAGTGATTGCATTTTGTAAGGAAAAATCACTTACTGGCATTCACAAATTCGATTCGTTTTAATGAGAGCTGTGGAAATGGATAATAAATATTGTAAGGAAAGAGTCAGCTTAAAATTTATTTTGATGAACTATCTTAAAATAATGAATGTGCACCGAGAACCAAAAGTATTTAATAATTAACAGCTGATATATAACCCATGCGTATGTTGAAAAAGATCCATCCCATTCGTGAAGTCTTCTACGCATGCGCGCACAACTCAGTTGGACTGCTTTGCATGAAGTATTGTTGACCAATAAACCTTCTAAATTAATTCAACTGGACAATGTAGAAGCTTTTCAATAGTATTTGTTGCCCTTCATAATTAACTGCGTTTGGACATTTATAGGTAGCTTAGCATATTCGTGTTTATTTTTTTATGTTTGATATGCTCTTTTGAACTTAATGATTCTCAGAAACAGCCAAAAAAAAAACACATCTCCAATGGATTTAAAATCCATTCGTCTTCGTCAACCAAGAAGTCTTTCTTTTAAACCCCCAAAAATGATATTTTTTTATTTCTGCCTACCTAACGTGACATTGCGTAAAATGTGCTTGCTCAGTTCCTTTATTTCGAAGCAACTCATGAGAATATTATGTTGGAGAATCTTATTAAGTATGTAAAGAGATATTTCATTGAATAATGTCAAGGATAAAGCATCCTGTTTAAGAGAGCTCCCCGAATGGATATGACTTAATTAATGCAGTTTTAATCCACATTAATGTTATAGCGCGATCTGACTCTAGGCATGTATGATATAATTATATCATACAATTTCAAGGATGCAAGAACAGTGTTGCCTAGATTTGAAAGAAAAATTGTCTACTGAGATTATAATAATTTGCTTAGTTATAATTGTCGTCCAAAAAAAAACAATCTTTTAAAAATTATTTTATCGAGAGTAAACGGTAAATGTTGTATAATACAAGCACTTGATTGTGAAGTAGAACAAATAGAAAGAACTTGGTTATAATGTTTGCGATTCTCTGCGAAAATACTAGTTGTGGTGGGCAGTAGATGGCGTTGGTGTAGATGATGTGGTTCGCTGTAGTTGGTGGACTGAGTGGTGGAGACAGACAGTTGTAGAGTATTTGTCCTGCTCTCGATGAATCTTTGGACTCCCTGGAAGTGTCAGGTAATAATAATATCCTATCCTATCCTTCTCATCCGTCTAGAACGGGTTGAGTCCCCTCCTAATGAGAGGTTACTGGCGTATTAATGCAGCCGGATCGCCATTCCTCTACTGCATCCCCTAAGAGCGATTTTCATGACTGTATGCGTGTGTGTTCAAGGGGCCGGTTTGCCTGCTTGCGGGATGAAAAACCCCAGATAAACTGGAGGGGGTTCAATGGACGTGGACAGCAGGGGGGGGGGGGCTGGCTGAGGAAGATCCTTAAGCCTAGGTTCGATTCCCTAGCCCTATCCTATATCCTATCCCTAGGAGTGTCCTAGGGAATCGAACCTAGAACACCCCTTCCGCAGGCATATGGTTGCGAAGCTCTGAGCTACTAGGCTAACCGCGCGGACTATTATAATAATAATAATAATAATAATAATAATAATAATAATAATAATAATAATAATATACTTATCCAGCCAATTAGCCTCGTACCCATGTAATTTATCTTATAATAAACCTAACTTTTGTTAGGATAGGACTGCGCATCATATTTTCATAGTCTGCGTGTCTGTATTGCATTGTATTCTTGGATTATTTGCCTATTTTTGTGTGTAGGAAAAAACCGTGCTATCGCCATATGATAGCAGATGACTCACCTTCAAATGAATTGTTACATTCTGCGAATTATGCGAATATTTTCTTAACATCCATAGATTTTCAAGTAATGTAATTGATTTGCAAAGAAGTGGACAACAAGGTCAGTCCTAGAGTATGGCAGATTTTGTGGGGGGGGGGGGGGGACGAAGACAAGAAATAACTTACGTCTCGCACTAGGATTACTGTCAGAAACAACTTTCTTTCTTATTATTATTATTATTATTATTATTATTATTATTATTATTATATTAAATCTTAATGGCTTCTGAAAGCACTGATTGCCGCTACTTAGCAACATCCATTTTCGTAGTTTAACACAGTAATGAATGTTTGTTTTTTATTAAATCGATACCTGCATTTATTTCTCTTTAAAAATCGATTTCTAAAGCAAATTATATTCTTATAAAACTTTCTTGAAATTCACTCCATAAAAATCACGTACGTAAACTTAGAAAAAAACGAAAATAGCGCAATTTAAATAGGCTTAAAAATTGTAAGTCAAGGAAAGGTTATAAATAGAAAGAAAAAAGGAACAAGAATGGTTAGATTGAATGGAGCAAAAGAATTCGTGGGGGGGGGGGATCTGAATTGGTAGTTAGGGGGAAAAACCGAACAAATAAATAACTCTCCACTCTGATAATGTTTTCTTACTTCAAAGCATGTAATTGCTGGCCACCCTTACCAATTACGCCATTTTATTGCTATTGTGGAAATAGCTTTTATACGACGCCGACTCATTCCTAAGTGCCTGTTTAAAAAAAAAAAAAAAAAAAAACTGACTGTGTAGTTAGAAGCAGCCTTCGTGTTGATTACGTTCAGCCTTCCATTGTTCAGCTTTAAAAACTATCGCATTCGCAGTATAAATCACCTCCGCGACTTGCTCGTAGTACTTATCCCCCCTTTGTGCACGCATCAGTGGCTATTTTCCCGGAAGAAAATGACACGCACAGATTCTAGTAGTAGAGCACAACATTTGACAGTAGGTGGCGCACACAATTCCAGTACACGCTTCCTGATCTTTATTGTCCGTTTTAGGAGTAATGGAAAGTGATGACGACAGATCTTTCGTATTCTGCCACCCCAGTCTCTGTTACACAAAGACTGACGTGACATTATACGAAAAATCTCGTTTTTTTTTTTTTTTAATAAATAACTTTTGCATTAAAGAATTTCAGATAAATTTCAACAATATCTATTATTTTTGCTTTATTTTATTTATCTTTTTTTCCGCTATATATAAATTATTACTTTTCTTTACTGGAAATATCAGTATTGTAAGAACAATCGTATTTGGAAAAGATGCAATATTTGCAGCTGGAAACAGCTGCCTAGTTCTTCATTTCAGCATTTGGCTAAACAGTGATGGATGCATTTAATAATAGCGTGCATTAAAATTTCTAGCTTCCGGACAATTTCTGTTCGAAGTTGGGTAAATCGATGTTTAAATCACCTGCCAAAACTAGAAGCATCAGCAGTATATCGGATGCTGCTTTTTATGGCAGTAAATTTACAGGCAAAAATAAACACGCTTTCTCAAGTGTTTATTTTTTCAATGAAATACATTTTTTAAAGAATACAATAGAATTAAATTAAATTTCAATAGAATTAAAACTGAAAATTAAAATACCAAGATAATTTTTTTAGAAAGTTCCGATGATAATAGTTTATAAGATATTAACATGATGACAGTAAAAGATAGAGAGAGAGAGGGATGACGATATTGTAAACAAAACGATAATCAGTTTGATTTTATACATCAACGAATACACCAACATCTCTAAATGACAAAAATCATTTTCAGACTAATAAATTAAAAAAAAAGCTATCAATTTAATTGTCTGTGAAATTATCGGTGACGCAATAATCACGCAGCTTTATTTGGAATCTTAACCTTAGAAAAGTCCTTGGTAGAATGTTGTTCGTTAGGAACATCACTGGGCTTAATCCGAATTACTTTTCATGCACGTTAATTTTGGTCCTGTTTACTCTTCAGAACAATTCCTTGAAGCTGTTAATGTGCTGTGTTTTTTAGAAACGATCGATTTTTGTTTCATTTTTTTTTCTGCGCGATTTTAAAGGTTATTGGACCTTTAGTTGCCTTCCTTGCAGTAACTTTTCTCTACGTCAAACTGCGTAACTGACTGACCTTTACGTGTGCAGTATCACCATGATCGGATAGCTATATTTACGTCATTATGAAATGGCTTACAGAGCATGCGTTAATGCGATTTTTTTTTAATCTTAGCTAAAGAGTAAACATTTCATAGTACGTATTAGTGGTCAGCCATTTTACAACAATATATGTTTCTGTAAGATGAACAGGAACAATATTACCGAAATCGAATCCTAGTTCTTTTATAGCATCATTCTTGGAGCAATCAACTGAGGTCTGCTTTATACCAGTTTTGTTTACTTCTTTTTTTGAGTGAGCAGTGGATCGTTTTTACTGAAGTTGCAATTTTTGTTACTGTGATTTTGTCCTTTCAGATTGCCGATTTTCCTGGCAAAACTTACCTTATTCCTTGGCACTGACTACACCTAATCTCGCTTAATGTTCATAAAAGATTATGGGCAGGCGAAATCATTACGATGAATTATGAGATCCTATCATCTGGCACACCTTTATTCCATGGACCTTGAGTGTTTTGGCGGAATATTTTCCACTTGTCGTTTTTCCTCGGAAATCTTTGACCAGTGTCGAGCAAACTTTTCTGACATCAGGCCAGATGTTCAATTCGGAAAATGACACATTTAATATTTATTCCGTTTCGTAATTTTGCTTGAAGAGCAAACCAAATTTCTCCATTTAAACACGAGGATTGAAAAGATGAGAGGGGGAAAACAATAAGTGGTGATTTTATTATATGCTGACAGTTTCTTTTATTATCAAAATAACTACGTTTCCATCGTAGAAAATGCCGAAAGCAGATTTTTTATCCGTATTCTTGTTTGTAATTCCAAAACACTCAAACTTACGATTTAACTTAGTTATGTAAAGAAAAGGTTTAATTCATTTCAATATTGACGATTCGCTGCGATGTATCATCTTTCAATTTGCCGATTTTACTTTGCGAAGATATCATTACTGTCGACATTTACTAAATCTAATCATGTTTAAAGCTTTCCCTTCCCGATATTATAAATAATTCAACGAGACTCTTATTTTTATTGAATTTTTAATATTTTGTTATTGTTGTTCCGGAACTAAGTTCACAAGTACTTTTTTTTTATTTGTTGGGATAAGTATACTAGCAATTCTATTGAAAGGATAAAAATAAATTGGTTTTAAATGCAGAAATAACAATATTTTTGATTGTTATTTCTGCAAAGAAAAGGCAGATTTTTTTTCATTGTGTAAACAATTTTCGTTAATGTTCGAGCATTGATAAAAACAAACAAACATCGGATTTAAGTGCTTATTTTTATAAAATTAATAATAGTTTTTACTTTATTATAAATATTTTGGTTTATGTTTCTAAAATTTCAAAAGGATTTTTAAATAAAAAATCATAAAACGTCATTCATATAATGCGCTCATTACGAAAAAGTGGATATTCTGCTTGCGACATCCTCCTCCTCCCACCTCCACACTCAGTCCTATCCTTTACCCTTATAGAACAAGTCTTTTCGGAACTTCTCTTATTAGGGGTGAACTCTCCTATATCACGAAGTTCATAACAATTTACTGTCTTCCAAATTGCGTTTTATTTTTTCCGACAATAAAAGTCAACTCTCAATTTTGCAACCATCTGTCATTTCACGTGTCCTAATTAATCTCTTCGATTCGTTCCGTTTAAAAGATGGCATTTGTCTATGAGTTCCCACGATATCTTGTTTCTGAGATTGCCTAATTTGGAATTTTGTGTGTGATTTTATATGGCTTAAAAGATCCCACTGTTATATTTTATTGAAAAACTGTCTTTTTCAACTAACATTTATTTGCTTTCGACTTGTTCTACCAACTCTCCAAAGTACTTCCAGAAGTAATTTTCCTTTCTTGACTTTAACGTGCATTACTTTAGCTGGTTCTCTTTTTTTTCCACTTGCCATAATCCCACTAAAAAGACATCTAAAGGGGAAAAAAGTGCTATCATTAATGATCTAACTCAAATTACTCAGGAAAAGTACCAAATAATCCTAATCGCTCACTCAGAGCTCGCGATCTTTCCTTCACCAGTATTCTTTGGAAGTACTCTGAGATCATAATTTGATGGTCACTTATCTCGTGGAGTTCGTTTCTTGACTTATCGTGATAAACTCAGAAATACTTTATTTCAAACAACGAAAATACTAAAAAAAAGAAAAGAACGATGAAATGGCATTTGGCATTGCTTAGAACATGAAAGCCTTTAATAATGTCCTTTTCGTCCTGGATCGGATTCGAATCAAGGTCTTTACAACCGAAAACAAGCAGATGACGCAGCATTCACGCGACTGTTCTGGAAGTTTGCATAGAAATAGGATTACTTACGCTAAAGTTAGTTTGATAAGAAGACAAGTTACTTAGCGTAACAGGCGGTTGGGTATAATACGGCAAGGAAGATTGGAATAGGATGGGATAAAGCACGTGTAAGTTTAATGGTTATATTGTCAAACTTATTATGTAGTTCTATTTGTATTTAACATAATGAGTCTGCACTCCATCTTCAAAGCTGGAATTTCTAACAAAAACAGCAGGTAGATTAATTACTAATTCTGCGATCTGCATTTGACAGACGTGTACATTTCATGTGATTTTTTCAGCAAATACATACGATAACATTTAACTATATAAAACTTATTTCACATATATTTTGATTATTTGCATAAAAATTAAAACTCAAACTGTTTCTCATGTTTCTATTAAACGCTTATTTGCGTATGCTTTTCTTGCATACTCAAGATGAGTCGAATTTCGCATTTTATAACATGTTTTGTAACGTTAATTAAATAGATGTTTTTTTAGAAATATTTTTCTAAAAAATTTGACAAGTTTACTGATTCTTGGAGATGTTTCCCACATCCAAACATAAATACTGTTCATGCCAATACTGTACAACGTGTACATACTTAGGTTCCCGCGTTGGGTCAGTGCATGTTTTAATAGCACCTACGTATAGCCTACAGTTAGTTTGTACTTTCTTGAATCAACTGACCACTGAACTTAAAACATATTTTAAACATTATAATTTTACTCAGTAATATAAAAAAACGGAAAACAATTTATTATTATGGAAAAGTAACTATTATTAAGGGCTTGGCCAGTAAGCTGACTCAAAAGGAAATAGCAAAAGTATGAAATATCACAATCGCAAGTGTCGTCAATGGGTTATTATTATTATTATTATTATTATTATTATAAAAACCTCTATGGAGTTAAAGACTCATCGTGGGAGGTCCACTGTTATACACACAGTTTATCATACCGCGCCTTAAATATATTCACTATTTCTACACTCACCACACTCTCGGGCAAAGCATTCCAATCACTCGCCACTCTCCGTGCAAAAAACCTGCTCCTCACTCCCTTGCTCACACCCTCCTTATACAGCTTCCAGGGATGACCGCTTGTTTTCCTGCTATCCTCACCCATTCTGTGCAAAACGTCCCCGACAATAATCTGGTAATAACCTCTTAACAGCTTATATGTCTCGATCATATCCCCTCTCCTCCTTCTATCCATAAATTTCTGCAAATTGCATTTTGTCAATCTGTCTTCATACTCAACATTCCAGAGACCAGAAACCACCTTAGTCAATCGCCTCTGAACTTTTTCCAACGCATTTTCATCTTTTTGAAAACCAGGTGACCAGATCTGTGCACAGTAATCCATATGTGGCCTGATCAAAGCCTTATGCAAGAGAACTATAACATCCTTACTTCTACAAGTCAGTGTCCTCCGCATCATTCCCATTATCCGCTGTGTTGTCTTCACAAGTTGAGTAACATTTATTTATACTGTAGTTAACCGGGTTTATTTATACTGTGTTTAACCGTGAGTCTAAGTGTGTTTGTTTCTTCATAAATGTCTTTATTTATGCTATACATATATTACTACAGTAGATCATTACATTAATAAATGGCTGTGTGCATGACCACAGGAGCTATTCATACTATCACGTGCATTTTTGATGCTTTGGCAATTTTCGGTACAGGATATTTCCCTCTCTCTTTTGTTACAGTCTTTTTTTTTTCCTCTTTTTTTTTGTATATCCTTCATGAAGATTGCTGTTTCCCGAAATATAAAACCTAATAGGTCCCTTTTTTTTCTTTCTATCCGTGATAATACTAAGCGAATGTTGTTCAGTAATCTTTTAAGTTTGAATTCACCATAAAGTATATACGTAGAGGTTAAAGAGATTACAGATAAATGAGAAAAAGTAGCAGAAATGCGTTATTCTACAGTAAGAAATTCCTACTTAACCAAATGAATAAATGAATTTTAAATTCTCCATTTGGAGATGTATCGAAATCGACAAACAGGTAGCTGCTTCTTACCAGTATTCCCAACCAAAGGAGAAATGAATGTCGACATTTTATGGAATTATTGCTCTGCGATGGATAAATGTGGGTAGACACTTATTAAATTATTCTGGAACAATCGACGAACGGCATCTCTCCTAAGATAAAACGCACACTGAATTTATTAAAAGTGGCAATTTCATATTACCAACCTACACGTGCTGCATTCAAGATAGGAGGATTTCTTTTTTTTTAAGTACATAAGGCTTCAAAATGACAGATTACAGTATACACAAAAATTATATTATCCACTGAAAAGCTCCTCACCGTTTGAGTTTTTGTCTTGACCTCCGAATGATAAATGAAGACTCCTACGGCTTTAAACTTATTGCCACATATTCACACAAAAAATTTTACTCGATTCAAAACATTAAAAAAAAAAAAAAGGTTTGCGAATATTAAGAATTCATTTCTGGCAAACGTCCAACACTGTAAGAGTAATCGTATGGCCTCAGCAGCGCCCCCTATTTTAATTTCTTTTTAGTTAATTAAAAGCGCATAGACGAACGTTACAGAAAGTGCCAAATAGGTATAAATATGACCTATAAATCATAGTCTTCTGTTTTCTATTTCCAACAGTAACATGTCACAAGTTTTATCTGTTTCTCTGTCATAATACCTATCAGTTACCTGCCAAATTGTAATTCAGAATCGCAGTTCTTTTTAAATAGAAATTATAAGAATTCCATCGATGAGTTCGTATAATTTACATTTTTTACCCCAATGGAACTCCAGACAGTGTAAATTTCGCGTCGAAGAAGCGCGTTAATTATTCTTATGTCAAGGTCGGTTCACCTTTGGCTTTACTCCTGTTTGGATCTACTTTTAGTTCCAGTACGAAACAGCAAGTATGCAGTCAGAGAAAGGAAGCTGACAATCACGTCTGTATTTTAGAACTCGACTGGCATATTCTGGCTAATGATAACGAGTTGACTGTTGTCTAGATTGCATCGCGATGTAGTTGATTTTGTTGATAACAGAATAGGTCACTTCTGGAACCCACTGGTTTACTTAAAAATACTACATTAATCATTCTTGGTTTGCTATTTGAAACCATGGGGTTTTAACCAGTTTTTAATAACTTTCTTGGTGGAAATGAATGTTTTGTTGTCTGCAAATCCCACCTCCACACTACAAACAGGAGCACCTGATCCGTCATGTCACTGACTATCTTTATTCTCGTCAGTAATACTGAATGAAAAACAATGTGCCATGAACACACTTGATAGCACAGTACGCCTTCTTAAAATATGCCTCTATCCTGTTACTAGCCAAGCAGCACGGTATTTTTGTAAGCCTAGTTTATGCCAGGATAACACAATTAATTCTATTAACATGGTAGTCTGTCATGTCTGTCGCTTGCGTGTGTTCTCTGCCAATTTGACCTTACGACAAATTGTTCTAAAGACAATTAATACAATTGATATCAACCACCTAATAAACAAACAAACTGCTTTCTCAAAAATGGTAAAATGGGTGGTTTATTGCCTGAAGAGTATTAAGACCAAATTAACTTTCCTATTTAGGATATTAGAAAATTATACTTAGGATATTACTAATACTATCATTTATAAATGTAGTTAATTTCTAGATATTTCTCTTCTTAGAATCAAACTAAACTTTGTCAAAGTAAACAACGTAATAAATTCATCCCTAGTACAAAAACACTAGAATCAGACTATATAATGTCTTGTCAAAACCAACTCTACTATACGAAAGCGAAACATGGATTATAAAAAAGGAAAGATGAAAAATGAATTCAAACAGCAGAAATAAAATTTCTCAGAAAAATAGCTGGATATACCAAGTGGGACCACAAAATAAATGAAGAAATCTTACAATCCCTGAAAATAAAACCAATTAATTACTACATAAGACAGTATAAACAAAAATGGCTAGAACATTTAAATCGAATGGACAACAGCAGACTACCGAAAATATTATACAGATACAAAATAAGTGGGAAAAGAAGAATCGGAAGACCAAGAAAGAGATGGCATGAGACCGGAACAGATCACCTGGCCTAAAATCCATATTAGGAAGAAGAAGAAGAAGAAACCAAGAATTAGAAATTTGAGTTAACACTTAAATATTAGTAATTTCAACACGCCACGTTTTGTGTGCTTTGATCTACTTTAACAGTCGCTGATCCACATAGCATAACTTAGTACTTATCAAAAGTTTCTAAAAGTAATAAATATCGGTTGCTAATAGCTAAAACATTTACAGTTCTCTGAAAGGCACAAAATTATGTTATTTCTTCTTCTTCAACTTAAAATATTCAATGGATATTATTAATAACTTCTTAAAACATCAAGTGATTAATTAAAATTATTATCAGTGAATTACGATGTTTAATTGTTTTGCTGTTTGGATCCGTTATGTGTATCAAAACTCATTATCAAAAATTATTTCTAATAGTAATGCTCTAGAAGTGGTGTTTAAAAGTTACGCTGAAAATTTGTATCTACTAGCTTCGTTCTACTATTAACCCTAAACTTCTTCACAAGCTTTTTCCTCACACAGCAGCATTAGATTCTGGGATATCAATTTTACCAACCCACAACTTATAGCTGGCTTTATTTTCCTCTATTTGATTATATTAACCACAATTGCATCCCTATATTTTGGTATTTGAGATACATACAACTAAATGAATCTCGATTAGAAAGATTCAACACATCTTTAGAATAATACGTTTCTCTTTTTGAACTGCGTAGCTGTTAGAAAAAAAATTCCCCAATAGTAATATAAAACTAAACATTCTTGAACTACCTACTTGTTCAAATGATGTAGACCATGTTTGTGTTTCCACAAATTGATTAAAAAAAAATGTTTGATTTTTTAAGAAAAAAGGCTTTATCAGGTAATCGGAGAACCTCCAAGAGTAGTAAGATATAAACTAAATCCACGAAAGTTAAACGAAATTGAAATGGGCGGTGAAGAGAAACCATTTGAGTCTCAGAATATTTCCCTTTCTCAAATCAGCCTCGGCACGCGCAAAGGTTTTACAGAAAGAAAGAAGAGGGAAAAAATGAAACATTCTTACTTCGATCTCCAACTCTTTCCCCCATTAGAGATTTCTGAACTGCTTCCATACATCACACGTGAAAAATGTTTTAGCCGTTACAAAATTAAACAAAAGAAGTCTCTAATAGAATCTTCTTCACAGCCAGTTGCTATTTCATTTAGAATTTCGAATATAAATTGCTGAGGTGATCCTTTGCCCTTTTGTCTCGTCTCACAGAACTCGTCTGGCTTCGTCTACTAAAAGAGAAAACCCGCAGACGAAGTAGCATACCTAGTTAATCAATATGCTTTGCATATTTGAATACTCTGATGATACTGTAATACTGTAAATCAGATTATAAATAAATTTAAAAAGTACGCGACAGTGTAACCATTTGTTCACTGGTAAACCTTGTCACTTCCCGCGATCGAAGCATTTTGATAGGATTGATGAAGACATGAAAAATATATGTAGATTAAAAATGAGTCAAACTAATGGAATGATACGCGAGAGTTTTAGCTGGAAAATAATGCTCTACATAGCAGTAGAATATTATTATTAATAGGTCTACGATGTAATCATTGGTTAGTCATTTTGTGAATACTATACTGTGGTTGCTTCTTTGTGAACTCCAAGATGAACAGCTTCATTAAATGCCCATATTGATGATGAAACATTCATAGTTGGCAACCAGGAAGCGAAAAAAAAAAGAACAAAAACATGCCATATTTACGAAAAGCTCTATCAGATAAAATACACGTGTAGTGTATGCCACCAGTTTGTTTTGTAATACCGCAATACAGCAACACTTGCCAATGATGCGATAACGAACAAATGGATGAAATATGCACTTCCGTTTATGTTTCGTATTTCGGTTACGAAATCCAAGCATGCTTGGAAGGTTGTGGGCCTTAAAGGCCTGTTAAAGCCATTGGGATAGATAGTTTATGTTTCTGGCTTATGGTGATCATCCTAACTTCTAGTTTGTATTTTTGCAACTCTCTCACACTTCCATCTAATCAGAAGAACAAGTTTTTTTACAATGTCATCAATATTATTATTTCATGCCCCAAATATCACTCCAACCTATATAAGAATTCTGGAGTGTTTTTCTGATTTTAAATTTAAACTAAGTTTGAGCCCAATAAATCTTAAAATTTATCTAGTTACGGTAACGCTTTCTTCAGCAGACTTATTATTACGAAATCTTTACAGATCTAAATGAAAATGGTCAAGCAATTTTAATAAAAGAAGTAAGTGGTAAACAGTACCTCGAATGTTCCTTCAGCCAATTAAAAGTCAAAATCTGAACTGAACAAGTTCAGATTTTTGTCTTTTTTTTATTAAAATTTATAATTTAATAATTTTTATAAATCGTATGTTAAATAATTTACTTATTTAACATACGATTTAAATGTAACTAATTTTAAATGTAACTAATTTAAATTGCACAGTACGTCAATGCAATATTAATTAATAAATAAATAAATCTATTTATTAATTAATTAATATTAATTTATTATTAATTTATTAAATTAATAAATTAATTAATATTATTGACTAAATTAAATAATAATTAGTTTAAACATTTATGTAATAGTATTTTAATAAAATATGTATAATTTTCGCATGATTTTATATTAAAATTTGAATTTAATTAAATTTTAAGTGTTTTTTTGGTTCAAAGACTGAAATGAAAATACGAATATATGTTAGAAATTGTTTCTGATTTCAATTTTCGATTCTAAGTATTGTTTTTTTTCTTGTTTTGAATGCTTTATGAAGATGAAACATGTCAAGTTTTGCATATTGAGTCTTTTCACTATTGCTTAATATTGTAGTCTTATAGAAAGCAATTCTTACTAGACGTGTATACAAGGATGAAGTCTTGACGAATACATGATGGTGCGTGTATTTCACATTTCATTCCATACCTCCTATGCTTTCTGCACGCACGTACAGCACCGAGGTCTCTCATGCAAAATACTCACACACGCATTCAGAGTCGTGCTCGAACCTGGAGGCTGTATAATCATGGAACAGGTGGGAAGAAAAAATTTATCCCTTGTTGGTTATGAAATGGAGTGAAATACCTTCGAGACATTACTAAAAGCCAGCATTTTAGAACTATTTTAAGATATCAGAGCTTCCAGGCGTTTTGTAAAAAACGCAGGGGACAAAAAGCAATGTCTATTAGCTTGTCGTTGAATATTTTTAAATGAATATTTTAAGCAAACCACCACCGCTTCCATTTTTTATCATATCTTCTTCCAAGGGAATTTAACTGGACTTTTATCTTGGAATACCAACTGAGATTGCTCCCATGGGTTAACCTTAGTTTCAAAGATGAAGCATCTCAAAAAGTAGCTTGTATTCTTTATACTTATCCCTTAAATGTCTTTAGATGCTAGTAATGTGATAATGGATAAATATAAGACCTTTATCTCTTCAATATTTAAAAAGACACCAAATGCATCATCATTTATCATTAATTTTTATAATGATTGCTTCTTTCCACAAGTGCATTTAGAATACGAGATGAATCATTATAAACTTAAATATAAATAGTTAATGTATATAATAGCTGTGTGACGTCTGAACAGCGAGTAAAATAAACTTTCATTGTTGTTTACGTGCAGATCATGTTTTAACAAATGATGCGTGTGAAAGGGTAATAGACCTGTATCTAGGAGAGGAAATGCATCGATATACATAATATACAGAACCTTGTGTAGTGTTCGTTTCATTTTTGTTCTTAAAACTATATCAGCTTTTCCTAAGCACGTTAATGCAATAATAATGAACTTTCTGGAAGTGTACTTTTCTAATAAAGCACAACCTGCATATATAAAATCATTCCCATGAAATATAGCCATAATTCCTATGTTGAATAGATAGAAGAACTTTTTTTACTCATTGGCCGTAAGGAAAAAAGCCTCAAGTTTAATATTTCTTTAAAAAATAAATGACTGTTGCATCATTTCTACGCATAAGCAAATACACGTGTTAATCAACGAATAAAGCGGTAATTTTTTTATAAATAAATATTTTAAAAAATAATCTCAGCAGATTAATAACGGTTAAACAATCTTTTTTGGGTTGGAGGAAGGGCTAGCCAACACATGCACCCATACAATAAAAATTAAATGTCGTTTTCGTTCATCTTTAATTTAATATAACTTCGAAAACTGCTAGCAGCTTAGACAAAACAATTAAGGTTATTTTGAGCATGTTGGAAAGAAGTGTGTGTGGCAACAGCTGCATGTAACATCGGCTACTCGATCGATCATTTTGGATTTGCAAGTTTTTTTCCTCGTGATGATGATATAAACAAAGGCGTTCGCTGTTTAGAGTTTGGAATTAGATTTTCAGCCTCGTTTTTAAAAGAAATTCTTTCGTTAAACATAGTGAGCTGTGTTTTCGTCGCGAATGTTCAGGACCAACTTTCGTGAATATAAATTTAATATTTGTAAAAATATTCAATTGCACTTCAATTTATTATTCTGCTCCGATAGTAAATACTATTTGTATGCGTATGCTGTTTCCATGACGCTGTGGATTGGCTCATACACTTAATTGGGAAAGTGCCATATAGGTTAAAATCCCGTCTTAGGTAAGAATTTATTTTCACGTAAAGGTTAGCAGCGGTATTTTTTTTTTCATCAGGAAACACGTACTTTTTCGAGTTTGAGAGCACACGAACTTAATCGGCTATGTGGGAAAATAACAAGTAAGCCAATAAATTAGAAATTGTGAAGCTAATTAATTTACGATTTAAGCTGATTGTATCAACTGAAAAAAAAAGTCATTTTTGTTTTTTTTTATAAACGTTTTCGTCCAGTTTTATGAACGAAGGTTTCCGTATTTTGGTTATTAATTTTCTATTTTCTGTCACCACTCAGCCACGAGGTTCCTATACGCATACATCGTTCATGAGGGATATAAGTGGTCATTCTGATCTCTAATATAAGTATAGTATTAGTAGTTTTACATTTTTAACGGATCATTTCTATCTTTCGCTGTCTTTTTCATATGATACTTTTACGAACAATACTATAAAAGGAAAAAAATTAAAAAAGCTTAATATTTAGAAATACTCTTAAATTGAGACGTTTTTTTTCGACGTATTTCACTTCTTTGAAGAAAATTGACACTAATTATATGCGAAACAATATGTGAAGACGTCACGACTGAATGCCATCAAGGAAATCTCCGCAAGTGCTGTGTACCATGCAAGTCCTCTTAGAACATTCATAATTCTCGCGAAAGATGAAGCATTTTTTTTCTATTTCCTCTCCTTTCTTCTAATTGACGGAATCTCTCTCTTTCCTCTTTTTCCAAATGGGTAGGTACTTTGCTCCCTACATTTTATTAAAAAAAAAAAAAATTCTTTGATGACAATAAGTATTTGAAGTAAAACTAAAGCCCCTCTTATCATCTCAATAAAGAATTCCTTCTTACATATGCAATTATTTTACATTTTAGAGGAAATTCGGTGTATTACCAATGGATGTTAGTCAAGGATCAGATCATGGTCGTTGTAAGGGTTATAAATTCTTAATGATGTATGTACAGGTGTACGTGGTGATCGACCAGTGATTTTAGAAGAATATCTACCAGAAACACATGTAAAAAGAAGATACGATTTTATGGTTTCCCTCTAGTCTGCAAGTTACTGAGTATACATCGAGTTTGATTGCAATTATCAAAGGCTGATTACACCATTAAATTTACTACCAACGAAAAGACAATGTATTGATGGCTTCTCTGCATGGCACAGCAAGCATATGGGAAAGATGTCTTTACAAGGGAAATCCCTTTAAGGATGATAATTGCTTTATTTATTGATTCACTTAGTTCGTAATCCTATCTTTAACCGCCTTTACTTCACATGGTCCTATAGAATCTGTAGCTAATAGTTTTGGGGAAATTGTAGCAGTTATTTTCGTACACGTGTATATTTCTGTGTTCTCTCCCCTTTCCAGGAGCATTAACATTGTACTTCAGAGCTCTGAACAGTTTCCTAATGTCGAACAGTAGACATCTTTATACTGTTTCCTTATATAAATATAATCCTGCATTACATCGTAATCATCTGTTGTGTAGCCGCTTGATAAATTTGGTATGTACTCCATTAAGAGTCTCTAATTGTATGGAATTTTCTCTGTGTGGAATATTAATGCCATTAAATTGTTATCTAACTTTAGTTTCCGTGGATATGAAATGAACAATTGGCACTTTAGCCCTACTACACTACCACATAATTAATCCACATAATGATCGTTAAATGAATAATAATTAGCGATGATGAGACCCATTCTTGCATAAAAGGGAAGTATTTCGTAGGTGTTTTAATGTTTGTTTTGATTCGTTGTATTGAGATGTAGTAAAGTTTGTCATACAGTTGTCTATCGCTTCGTATTAACAGGAGCAATCATTTTTGAAATGTAAAGTATGTAAGATGTCATCTCCTTTAAGATTCTGTTATTATTATGAGAAGGAGTTTAATTTTCATTTATGGTGTGCTGGGAATCTATGATTCCACCGAATACTGGAATACTGGAGGGCTAATTAATTACACTAGTCTGGCTGTCTTCTGGAATAGACGCATGTCAAGTTTTTAGAATGTTGACGTCTTCGTCATAAGAAGTTACAGGAATTCTGTCTCTTTTATTTTATAATTATCTTTTTCCATGCTTATTTAATTAAATAAAATTTAGATATAAAATGAGATAAGATTGGCTGATCATTTTCTGCTTGCAGACAACAAATAAAATTCATTTTGTGCAACTCACATGTATTACTGATATGAGAGCCAATAAAGAGATAATGATGATATCATTTGGACTATGCCTAGATGATTATATATGCTGTATATATAATTTATGTTTTTTATTATTGCCTTAATTCTAAATTTTGCCGTTATTTAACCAGACTTGGAATCGCTGTAAAAAAAGTCTGTAGAATTTGGACGTTGTAATTGTATATTGCATTTAGTAACCATGATGATTTCAAAATTTAAGTCATCTTTTAAACATACAGGTTGCTAAGGAGATTTTCATACACGTTTTCATTATTAGTGTAGAGTCTGTAGTATATTACTGAACAATATAATTAAGTCGCTTTTTATATTTGATTGTTATGTTTATTTATGGATTGATATGGTTAAAAAATGAATTTTTTAACTGAAATTAATTCGGGTACGTCAGTATTTCTAGGTACTGCAGATATCTGTATTTACAGATATCTACGCCTTTCATAGGTTTTCGAATGTTTTATCATAAGTTAGTAGCAAACACTAAAATTTTAAATTGTTGTCACTTAATTTCCTCTTTTGTGGCTGTTATGACTCTTGGTGCATCTAGTGGTTGTTTGAGGATGTCTAGATGCATAGTTTGGACGTGTTTAAATGCACGTGAAGCCTCTCTCTCTCTCTCTCTCTCTCTGTATCTCTGTCTGTTTCTTGCATCATGGAATACTGTAATACAAACTCATTCCATGAAAACTTTCAACTCCGCCCAGATGTCTTTTATTCTTTCATTTCTTCAATTTATTATTATGTGACATTTAAAAGTTAGAGGCTATAAAACAAATGCGGACTGCTTTCGGTATGCGTAAGGTTTTCAAGTGTTAAGAGGTGACATAGCATCGCTTGTGCAGCAGACTATACTTTCCATTACTGTGGGTGCGAATAAGGACCAATATAAAAGTATTCTGTGCTTCTCCTTATTGCTGTACAGCTTGTAAAGTTAACTTAACTTAAGAAAGTGCAACGGAAAATGTCATTTGACTTTTGGCACGTCGGTGAGATGGAGAGAACTAAAAGATGTCATCTAACAGACTGTTATTTATGTTAGGAAGGTATCTGGATTTTCTGTGAAAACAACCTTTGATATCGTACTAAACTTCAGTATTTTGCTCTTTGGTCTTCTAACTGTTTTATCATCATGACGAAGAGATAATGAATCTTCTTCTTCTTGTTCGCATACATGAAGTTATTAATTAGAGGAAAGGCACTAGATTCGAATTATTGTTTAGATGATAACTCATTTTAACAGCAATTCGAACTGTTTGAATCTCGTCTTCGAGAACGCAACTTATCAGTTATAGGAATGAGCGTTTTTATTTTAAGAATCACAAGTATTAGCTTTATTTTGGAAATATTACCACAAACTGCAAGATTTTCAAATACGTCAGTAACCAAACTTAAGAAAGATATATTTGTTTGACCTCCGATTAGAAATGTCTTAAAAATATAAAGAATTCGAAACGAATCTCACTAAAATAAAAGTAGACACTTGTAAATTGTTCCAAGGCATTGTTGAAGAGTCTACGGTCAGTAATAAACGTTCTCTTCTGGATCTGTTTCCTAAAAAGGTTCTAAAACATCTTGGTCATGAAGCAACGATACCAGGGGAAAATGGAATGCTACAATAATGGGAGATTATTGTTGCTCTCTTCAAAGAGAGGGACATACGAAATACTTTAAGCAGTTTTAAAATTTAACATGTTTTCTTTCCTCGCCCATTGTAAAATACGCAAGTACTTGGAGTGTAGCTGTTATTCATTTTAGTTTTTTTCCTTCTAATTAGCAATGTTTTAATGTTTATAGTTAAATAATAATACACCAAACTTATGTTTTGCATGCTTGTAGCAAAAAATCTTGTACGTTCTGCTGAAAAAAATATACACAGAATCCACTTGTTTTGATCCGAATAACTTGCCAAATTCTTCTTGACTAATGTCGTTATTAGAAAACTATTTTAATATTAATATTTAAATATTAATTATTTATAATCGTATTAATGTCATCTTGTAAATACTTTGGTATTAAATCATGTATTGTTAAATTCTAGATGTCTTTTGATTACTGTTAATTTCTTGTGTCCGTAAAAAAGTCATTTTTCCAGCACTTAAAAAACTGGCAATGTTTCATATGTTCGGGATATATAATTTGTATTCCCTTCATGTTAAATTTCCTGTTTGGGGGCACGTTCTTGAAAAATAGAGGATTTAACTGGGCTTTCTGATTCACAAATTGGTAATATAAAATAGAGCTTAACTGGCTTTTGTTCCATATTCCAAAATTCAGTTCATAAACTGTAAAAGCGTTGCTACAGTTTAGCCATACACTTTACTCATAAGTTCCTCCTCTCTCACTCTAGGAATTTTTAATATCTATTTAATAAATCACTGGAAGGATAACCGCTGTAAACGATAACGGCTTATGGCTATTTAATTTTCTTTGCGCACTTTCCGCCGCAAATTAGGAATAAGCCATTATAATTATACAATTAAACAGAATCCCAACTGTCTGACACACTCGCTGTCATGCCTCCCATCCGATAGCGTGGTATGCGCGTTGGATCATAGTTTGAATGATCTGGCGATCGATGTCAAAGACAGTTTCTCCTGCGTCGGGTTTCGCAGGGCCACTTAGTGTGACCACGTAGAAAAACTCGTGGTTGATTAAAGTTACATCCTTCTAACTACTAGCAGAAGAATGCACGTCTTATATTTTACAACCCATCAAGCGTGACGTCAACGTCAGATGGTATCTCAGTCCATATTTCCTCTTCTGTTTTCCTCGCCCTTCTGAGTGATTATCTATTAATAAATGAATCTTAAGAGCTACGCTGTGAATATAAATTCCCTCTTCCAGTCATTTAGAGAAGGAAAAAGAGAAAGAAGTCATCTACTGACGTGTTTTGAATATACGAAAAGTAAAGGAGGTTGTTTCAAACAATAGAGACAAATGGAATGCAAGAGGAGGGAAAGAATTTGCTTCGGTAAGATTGAAGGTAGATGGCGAATGAGTGTTGACTAGCAGCTGCTCTACTTCTTACACGTTTGGAAGGAAGGAGAGGAATGACAGTGACCAGTCCCGCAGAACATTTTCTACGAAAGTAGAAGAGGCATACGGCAGAAACTGAAGTCTGTTGGAGAGAGATTGAAGTGCTTCGATCCCTCTCCCACTGAAGTCACAAGCTGTGATTCCATTAGGAATAATATGTCTGGTTTGGATGAATATTGATGGCGGTGGTGCATATCGTTTATATTGCTGTTGAAGCCGCAAATGTTAGTAAAATTGATATACAAACTATTATGAGAATTAATAATGTTCGTTTTTTTTTCTTTGGATTTTTGGTTAGATGTTTATTGTTTTTTTTTATGTTGTTTGGAAGTGATTTTTGTGGGAGATGTTTGTGATCCGCGTTAAAATCGTGTTTTATTAAGTTGTCCTTTATTATTTATATGTGGAAGGAGAGTTAAATTGCAAGTGGAGGTGAAAATGTTCGCAAATGTACCACCCGAATAGAGGGAACCGAATCTCCTATCCACCCATAGTGTCGACATTTCTCTTCTGCATAGCACTATCGTTAAATTTCCTTGAGGTAAATAACTGACAGATTAAAATATGGCGGCAAGAATTTTCACTAGCTGGTGGGGACACCTCCTGATTCGTTGTTATCAGATTCAATCGCTTGTACTATCTAGCAGAATACCTACGAAACCGTTTTACTTTCGTAACCTTGAATTCCTGTATGGTGTATGTTAGTGTAAGAAAGGCGAAAGAGACCGCACCCTTGCTCTGAAGACAAACCATGGAAGCAACCAACTTCAAGCCTCCAACAAGCATGATGGTGGTGGATTTGATGTAACACAAAAATAATCGAATTACATTATTGCAAATTAAAACTGAGATTCCTCGACCAGTACGCATAGGACTAATAGAGACGCGATGTGTTACACACCTTATTATTGTGTAAGCCATCTCAAATTCAGATAACTCTTCCAGCCAATTTCCGTACCTTGCAAGTCTCCACGCTGAAACTGAGGTATTTTTACGTACCATTTTTTTACTTGCATTTTTTTCTGATAATTTTTAATAAATACGTATTCATAAAATGAACATAAAGAGGTTAGAGAAATATTCGAGAAATGTATTCATATAATATAATATAATATAATAACAGGAAAACCTATTTTTGCTCTTTTTGTCGACTACCGAAAAATAGGTTCTCCATTTGGGAAACTCTCACAAATTGAGATAAGTAGATGCGATTATTGCTAAATCGTAGAGATTCGTCAATAGTTTAATTGACTTGCTAAGAAGTTGTAGTCATTGAAATCACGAAAATAATAATAAAACTCTACAAACCTAAATTTTCAAAAAAAAAAAATTCCCGTCCGTGCATAGAACACAGAACTTCAATTAAAAAATCGGCCAGCTTGTATTTACTAGATTTGCTAGACTATGGGCGACTACTGACTGTGCCCATTACATTTCGTGCCTGCATCATTGCACCACTGTAGGAAACGTAAAGAAATATTTACTTCAGCAATCACCTTCACTAAACTGCTTATCGTCAATATTATATCATAAAAAGAAATTATAAGTTCCAAAAAAAACATAATAAATTAGAATATGACAGTCGAAACGACTGCATTACACTGAACATTAAAATCTCATTTGCGGCAGTTGATTTTCAATGATCGGGCTTCAATAAAGGCCGCGTGCTTAAACTGTAAACATTCTGCCTACTTATGTCTTCCATCCAAAAAAAAAAAAAGGTAAGATTGATAGATGATGCTAATATTGAGGTGACTGAAGAACGCTCTCTCTGCTCGTGTTGTCTGAGATATCAGCGCTATTTTTAAACTGAATTAATCGCTGAAGTCAGTCGCCCTTCATAAACGAATTCTTGACAATATTTTATCGTGTCTTTATTGAATTAAATTTTCTACAAGAATTTCATTTTTAATTTAACTTTTTCGAACCTTCACGTTTTTTTAAGTTAGTTATTCGCATGTGACCTCATTTTGATGCCGTACACTCACTCCCGTATACCTCATTGGGTTATGAGAAAGAAACCTTCTACTAGAAGAAATGGTAAGGTCGCAGATACTTTTCCACATAGAGGACAATCACAAACGCCCGTGCCTCCTGGTGGGATTCGAACCCGCAGCCTCTCGTTCTTTCCATCTACTTTCTTTGTTTAGGATTGGTTCACCATACAAAAAAAAAATCATCTCTGGAAAGAGTTTCTGGTTTCTGCTTCCTTTCTATTGAAATAACAGTTTAAAATAGCTCATGGAAGAGTTCAGGTCAGTGAAGCTCTTAATTAAAAGCACTAGTAAAAAGACAATACATGGACTCCTCCTCCTCTGGGAAGAGGCTATATCTTTAAAAAGCAATGCACTTTCAAGACAGTTCTTGCCTGACGTTGCATTCTCATAAGCTCGCGATCAATGGCGAAACCTTTTAAGGTTTCAAATGACCATCATTGTTTATCTTCTTTGATGTAAAATGATAGTGGATGTTTATTATCTTTTCTTTCAGTATTTCAAATATCTGCCGCTCAATCAGGAAGTCGAGAGAGTTTGCCATTGGACAGTACACTATCGCTTTGTTTGTCGTATGGGTACTTTTGAGCTGCCATTTATGAGAATATTTAAGACACAGAGAAAACATTTCAGGCCGTCAAAAGAAGGTTCGTATTTTACTATATTCATTTCAGAAGACGGTATTTTCTTTCCAAAAGACACAGTATTGGAAATGGCTACTTTTCTTGGCTATCTACTCATTTCGGTGTCAACCCAATTAGCTGTGTTTGACACGTAATTGAAAACAAAAATTTCCCTGTGCATCGATACAGAGAAAGGCTGTTTCCTTAATGAGATAATTCATTACTTTCTATGAAATGTTTATATAGTGAAAACACGATAGTCAGCTAAGCGTAACACAAATATACTCTCTAGTTTTACTTCGAAGCAGTTTTCATGATATCGAAATGTCTGTAAGATTGACAAAGCGATTTGTGATGTACTCGACTGTGGAGATGCAATATTTCATGATTGATGCAATAATCATTCTTGTAACTTAACTTTCACCAGTTGCCAAATGTGTGTGTGTGTGTGTACGCAAAATTCACTCGTCTAAGATACCCCCACAATTCATTTTTTAATAAGTTACAATATTGTTCCGTGTTTTCTTCAGGTTTAAAAAATTTGTTTAGAAAGCTATTTTTTATTAAATAAAAATGCTATATTTTGTTTCAGTCTGTAGCCGCTGGCCAGCTGGCAAATTCTACTCTCCACGCGCGAGTGGACGAGCCTGTTTGTCGAACTCTGTATATTAGTATGCGTATTTAGTACCAAAAAATGTGCTTGAAATTGTACTTCACATGCACCTACTAGTGATACATATGTTTAAATGCAATTACCAAGCACGAAAGTTGGTAGTTCTACGAAGGTGGTCTGAAAAGTTCTTGGCCTCGACCATAGACGGCAACACTATCGGCAAGATTTTTTTTCTAAGTTGGTACATCTGTTCATAAGCTTCCATGTGAAATTGCAAGTCATTCTATCAAGTAATTTGTTTTATACAGCTGTCTGAAGCAAAAGTGTTGTCTGTATCCCTTGAAATGGATAAAATTGAGTATCGTGCGGTTATAAAATTCTTTGTAAAAGAAGATTTAATGCCAAAAGAAATTCATTCGAAGTTCATAAAAGTTTATGGGCACTCTTCTCCTTCGTTTTCGACAATTAAGAAATGGGCTGCCGAGTTTAAACGTGGCCGTACCAGCCTTGAAGATGATCCACGTGCAAGACATCTAAAAAGTGTAATAACACCAGAAACCATTCATCAAGTGCACGATGTGATATTCGATGACCGGCGAGTCAAAGCGCGTGAAATTGTTGAGATTATAGGCATTTCAAAAGAACATGTAGGATATATTTTGCATGAAGAATTGCAAATGAAAAAGCTTTGCGCAAGATGGGTGCCGCGCTTGCTCACAGCAGATCAAAACGCACTCACATGAAAATCTCTGAACGGTGCTTGGAACGTTTTAAAGAATAAAACTGATTTTGTGCGTCAATTTATTACTATGGATGAGACTTGGATTCGCCATTACACAGACCAGAATCCAAACAGCAGTCAAAACAATGGACAGAAGCCGGTTGTTCAGCGTCAAAGAAGACAAAGTCAGTTCCATCAGCAGGAAAGATCATGGCATCGATGTTTTGGGATATTAAAGGCATTTTATTTATTAATTATCTTGAAAAGGGTAAAACAATAACCGGTTTTGCAGAAGAAAAAAAATCATCTTTCATCAGGAAATGCGCCTGTCCACAAAGGTGTTTTGGCAATGGAAAAATTAAGGGATCTGCACTACGAATTGTTGGAATATCCACCCTATTCCCCAGATTTGGCTCCCTCTGACTTCTGTCTCTTCCCAAAACTAAAACTCTTCCTCTCTGGTTAGCGTTTTCCTTCGAGTCAAGAGGTGATTGCAGCTGTAGGGGGATATTTTGCAGATCTTACTGAGAATCGCTACAGGGACGGGATAATGGCGCTGGAGCATCTTACCATGGCAATTATATGGTACTTATATATCTTTTTTTTTCAATTTATAATGTTTTTAAAAAATTTTCGTTGTTTAATAAAATGCCTCTTGTATTGCTGTGCTTGCTTTAGATATCTTGTATTATTTATTATCAGAAGTATCTTACAGAAATTGCTATGTTTAATTAATAATCAGGCTAGTAACATTAAACTAGCAACAAATACGTCCAGTATGCTAGTTATACACCATCTGGCAACCTACAAACCCTGTCCTCTTTGCATCAATGCGATGCAAAGAAATTATGCAAGTTCACAAACCACTGCAGACATCAACACTTCGCTTTTTCAGGAAGGTCTCGTCAGCTTCCCACAATAACCTACCATTTTAAAAGCCCATAAAAAGTCTCTGTAAGACGATCCATTCCCTTCCAGTAGTTACAGCCGTAACAAAAATAAGATACCAGGAGGGAGATCACACAGCTTTAATGAGCACGTAAAGGTTGAATCGCCATGCTACTTTCTTGTCATTAGCTGATATCTTTAGCTGAGCACGGGATCAATCCAGCAGTCGTTAAACTACTGAATTGATCATAAAGATTCCGGTGGTGCCACTAAAAACATGATTAGACTGTTGAGGTGGGAAAAACTTATTGCGTCAGACGAATTCAGATTTGAGCTTCTTTGAGGTTCAAGTTGAGGGAGAGAAAAGTACTTTGGCTAGATTTGCACTCTTTTAG
Organism: Typopeltis vanoorti; assembly: GCF_054136105.1. Lineage (NCBI taxonomy): Eukaryota > Metazoa > Arthropoda > Arachnida > Uropygi > Thelyphonidae > Typopeltis > Typopeltis vanoorti. The sequence goes on along the minus strand of NC_143562.1, from coordinate 54,269,208 downwards.
CTACTCTTTGAGCCAGTGAACTGTTGAAGGACAAAACGCTACTATGTAGCATATGAGTATCATTGATATAAGAATGGCAAATGATTCCAGACATCTTTTAAACAATAAACAAACCTACTGCTATTCGAATTCTAGGTGTTTATAGATCGTACAGTAAACTAGTATATGAGTTCTAATTTTCGGCAATTATTAATTGCATATATGTCCATGAACTTGGCGATCTTGTTAGCAGGAGTAGATAGTAGGATTCCAACCCACTAACTATGGGTTGGAGTGTATGGCATCGATGCTAATGTCCGTTTACCTTTCATCATGGGACTAACATAAAAATCAACTGTGTATAATTAAATATGAAAACAATATTTTGTGTCCAAATATTAAAACTGAATTTTCACTTTATGATTAAGATAATATAAAATGATTGTTCTGATTGGGTATCGATGCTTCTTCAAGTGGTCGTTTACATCGGTATTACAATTGTTATTTTAAAGGTGAAGATTTTAAAAACAGTATAAGTGATACCTTTGTGATCATTGTTCGACTAATTGGAATGACTTTGAAGTAGGAATGACACTTATTTTTGTTGTTGATCGAACAGGTGTTATGTTTTATTTTGTTCACTGCTATTTAACAAATCAATCACTTAAATTTTATGACCGTTTGAGAAAAATCTTTTCTTGAAAGAAAAAAAAAAAGTCTTTCCGTGAATATCTGTAGTCCGTGACTTAAATGAGTCTAGTCGAATGCCACATTTTGATTGGACAATGGGGGATTTTCTTCACTAATCACTTCCTGGAAGTCAATACAGTCATTAAGAGTAATTGCAATCGGCAGTGTGTTTTTTTTGACGTACTTTAGAAAGGTATTTTACTCGCCAACACGCCAGTGGCTTGCGCTAATAGCACAATACCGACATCAAAAAAAAAAAGAAAAAACATTGGGCTTACCTAAAAACTGTTTCAAGTCCATTAAATGAACGAGATCGTAAAATGGGAAAAAATAAAAGAAAAAATAAAAGGAAAAAAAGGAAATAAAATAAAAATAAATAAAATAAATATAAATAAAATTAATGGGAAAAAATAAAAGGGGAAAAAACATTTCTGAGCCTTTTAACGTTTCCAAAAATAACTTGTTGAAAAACAAAGGAAATAAGTGAAGAACACTTAATATAAATATCACTTCAAAGATCAAGAAAATACTCAGAAGTAGTACCGAAAAGTATGAAGACATCTTTTCATTTACTGTACTTGAAATGGAAGAATTTAGATGGCTACGGAAAGGAAGTGTCTTGAACATGAGAAATTGAACTGCAGAATCAAACCTGGTAAACGAAATAATATTTAGTGACGTCTCTGGCAACCAAGAATGCACTTCAGCTTGTTAAGCATCTTTCAATTCCACGCATCTTATCTAATCCAGAGTGCAGAGTATTAACGATGCCGTCATTCTTCTTCATTGTCTCGGAAGCAATCTCGCACATCTTCTTTAACGAGAACTAATACCGGAACAGCCAAATGCTAAAATTCCTAAATGTTGTCATGGAAACGGGAATGAGGAAGCGCGCACTGTTAATATTCTTCTCAAGCTTCAACCGATATTCAGGACATCCTGTTATTAGAAAAATAATTCCATCTCTTTATCGTGTACCCAAATACCGAAATCTGATGAACGAATCTCCGTGGTGTACGATGCATAGAGTTGATGCACGCCAAGTTTCAAGCGTTATATTGTTTGATTATACGTAATACTCAAGAGAACTTGAGGTAATATTTGTCTTTACCACAAATTTGGGCGTGATACGTACTTACTTCAAATGTGGTCATTTAGTCCATTGCGAAACTAAGGCGATGCTCAAGTTAACACTTAGGAGGTTTCTTTGTTTACATGCGTTTGCATAACCACTATATCTACATAAATAGGCTAATGTTCTTGCATCACAGATACAGAAGATCGTGTTTTGTATTTAGTAATTTGTCACTTGTGAAAAAAAAAAGAAAAAGTTATCATAAATCACTGCTCACAATGGTTGCATCAACAGATGGCAAAATTTTCTCTAAAATACAAGAGGTCTGTTGCTTGTCCCTCGTGTTTTGGAGAAAATTCTGCCGTCCACAGGTGTAAATACAGAAATATCAACCTATTTCTCATTTATTTGGAGAGAGGAGAACGAGACTATAGTTATTGATAATAAAATAACTTCTTTGTACTTGGGCAGTTTTTTTACAAATAGATGTGGTAATTGTGGTACATTTGCCGATTCATAATTTTCACAGTTGATATTTGATTCTCTTCTCTTTCAAATTGCTTCAAAAACAACTCTAATGTCATTTACATGTAATCTTTCATCTCTCCTAATTTCTTTTTTTCGTTTTATTTTGTATAGCAGGAGACGTTTAGCGCAGGATCCCCCACCTGCCCCCACATGGACCGCCGGCGTTCCTCCCAGCCCTCCACAGTCTCTAGTTCCGTAGGAGGTACCGACCGTGATATTTGCCGCATCTGCCACTGTGAAGGCGATACAGAAATGCCGCTCATTTCACCCTGCTATTGTTCAGGAAGTCTTCGATATGTACACCAGGCCTGCCTGCAGCAATGGATTAAAAGTTCAGACACTCGGTGCTGCGAACTGTGCAAATTCGAATTCATTATGCACACCAAGATCAAACCCTTCCGTAAGGTCGGAACTTCTCTTCTTAACTACCCTTTTAAACTGTTTTTTTTTTCTCTTTAGAATATATTTTGCTTATATTCTTTTAAATCTAATAATTAAATTATGAAATAAATTAAACTTCTTTTTTACAATTATTTTGATTAATATTTCAACAGTTTATTAAACAGCGTGCATGAAATGCATGCTAGCTATTTAATAGCAGACTTACATTCCGAGCTTTAATGTGGATTTACCACAAAATGTAAAGATTTGTTGAATATTTGTCATTCGTTTTCCAAAATATATCAAATATGTTTAATATCGATGTGTTTACTCTCGTATTCCAATCCTCCAAAGAAGGATTATCTTACGTATTAGTACAGAGTAGGATTCTTTAGAAAAACAGTAAGGATCAATTAGAATAGTTAAAAAAAAGTATCAATCCGCAAGTAGCGGTAAGGGGGATTTGTGTAAACTGAATTCTTAAATAAGCTTGTGTCAGAAGCAAATGTTTTATATCACTTTACTGAACATTTTATTCCAACTGAAGCATTTTTTCGATATTTCGTAAACAAGTTTATTATACTAGTGTTAATTGAATCAGAAACTGGATTTCGTAACATATCTGGAGAACATGATTTTTTTGTATCTTAATCGAGGAAATATTTATAATGTTTATATGTAATGCCAGCTTTATTGATACAGCGGAGAGCATACTTGCTTTCCAACCACCACGTTATGGGTTCGCGTCCCATCTCGGCATGGATGCTTGTAAACGCCTACTCTTCAAGGCGTTTGTAGAGCTGCTTGAGTTTATAAGACTTGTCTTTAAAAAAATAAAGTGAACTGACACATTAAGTTATTTTACCTTTTTATAACTTACAGTGAAAGATTTATATAAATTTAGATTTTGATTATATATATATATATTAATGTAATATAAATCTAAATAAAGAATAAAAAAGTGAACTAAGATTTACTCCATAAAAATAAAAAAAAACATTTTTTTAAATATGTTTTAGAAATTGAGTTAAATATAAAATTTATTTATATTTAAATATTTATATTTATTTATATAAAATATAAACCTCCCACCCTAACATCACGTGAAACACGGAACCGTGACTGGGTTTTAGAATGTGGGTAAAATTTTATTCCTAAATGTGGAGAAAGTTTGACGAACATTCAATCAGATAAAATTATACATTAATGGTAATTGACATTTTGGTGATGCTCAGCAAAAATACATAAATAAATAAATAAAATAAAAAATGGAAGAATGTTAAAGCGGGATTCTTGTATAATAAAGTTACTTATCATTCTCCGTGCAAAAATCTTTAGAAAAAACACGATTATTTATACAAAGATTAAAGTAATAAAATTACAGCCTATAAAATTGGATTATAACATTAAACTAATTCTGGATCATGATGATGCGACTGAAGTATGGATTATTAGATTTTTATGTCAATTCTTCCTAGAAATAACATAAATTGCAACCAGAAAGAGTTCCACGAAAATTCATCGAAAACAGTTAATCAAGAGGTAGTCTTTCGATTGACAAAGGTAGATTGAGGTCTACTTTTATCAACATCACGTTGACAAAAGTAGACCTCAGTCGAAACGCACAAGATGTAGATGGTGTTCTTGGAAAGATACTTACACAAGGGAAAATGTCAATAAGCGTCCAATTCGGTCTCAACTAAACTGTTACGAAGAACTCGGTTTTAACGCCTCCAAACTCGATAACAAGGGTTAATGCCCAGCAACAGCTGATGATGCCTTAAAAGAAAAAAAATGGACGTTGGAATGACCGAAAACACGTATTTCCAATGTTGAATTACTGCATCGAATCTGTTTGCATCGAATGGGAAAACAGTAAACGAGCAAGACTGTGTGGTGATGGAAATGCAATAATGTGAAAGTGTTTTTCGTGGAAGGGAACTAATCCATTGGTTTTTCCATTAATCCATTGGTTTTAAATAATTTACCATGAATGGAGAGTTGTATCTCAACATTCTTCTAGATAACACCTGCATTTATTGAGTTCTAAGTGAAGATCCATATCTGTTCTAGAAAAACGATGTTCCTGCGCAAGAAAGTCTACCATGACTGGACCAATGTCACTGTCAGAACTTTACAATCCTTCCTGAAGAATTGGTTCGTGTGCAATGAACCAATTCTTCCAAGGAGGCCTGAAGTGACTTTAGATATGATTAGAACAGAACTGCCGTATTATCTAATAAGATCGTAGTCCAACACCGCTGTATTCGTGCATTATAAGGTTATATGTTTCGTAATATTAAAAAAAAAATTAAGCAATAGTTTGACAACTCTGAGTAAATCATCAAAATCTAATTTACACAGCGAATGAGAAGCAAGCGATCATTTACAAACTACTATGTAAATTGCTAACAGATGAATATTGATTTTCTGTTAACGTCCATTTGACACTGAGCACTGGGATATAAACGATCGGGGGATGCTTTAACTTCGCTCGTGTAATATAATCTAAGTTGAAATTCACTGCTTATCACACATGACGAATGTATTTAGCCAAAAATTAGCTTTCCTTGAAATGTAAGCAGACTGTTTCTGACCAACGAAATTTAATAATCAATAAAGTGATTTATGATGTACCGAAATTAATTTAATAATTTCTAAGTGCTTTCTCAGAAATGTTTAACATCAGCTTTAATATCTTATAATCCGTTTAACATCCTCAAAGTTTACTCTTTGATAATAAGAGGAAAGATTTTTTTTTCTTTTGAAAGAACAATACTGATGATACAGCTGTAAGAGCCCTCTTAAAGAACAAAGTTCAAGGACTGTAATCGTATATTAATGTGTTATGAGTTCTCAATTTTTCGTGGGTTGAATTTCCGTAAAGAAAGCTAATAGAAGGTTTTAAACGTAACTTTATTCGGTCAGCTGAAGAATTTTTTTAAGATGAGAAAAATGGGACTTAATGAGAAAGAGTCAGTAACTCAGTTATTCTTATTATTACTGCTACTACTATCGGCCTTCCATCAGAAGACATTAATCCATCTAGAGTGACAAAGGCATGAAACCCCCCCCCCATTCTTATTTATACTTCGATATAAACGTAGTTGCTATGAAAACCGACAGTGTTCAATGTCGCTTCTCATTTAGAGAAGAAATGGCTGGTGAAGAAATCAAAAATCGTATACGTCTTTCAAGAAACTAGATGTTACGATCTAGTTTCTTGAAAAACTAGATGATTTTTCGTATTTCGTAACCAACCAGAATGAAGTCACATATTTTGTTTAATGAGAGCAGCAAAGCGAAGTACTATTTCTGGCTGCAATTTATGCCATTTTTATTGGCAGAATGACATAAAAAACTAATAATGCTTCAGTCGTACCATCGCGATCCAGGGTATGCAGAAAATTCACAAAACAATTCATTGAAAAGCAATTCATCGAACGACAATTTACCGAAAGGCATATTTCGCAAAATTAGACTCATTTCAGTTCTACCGAATATATTCTAAACTTTTGGCTGATGGCATTAAACCGAGTTTCCACTCTGAATGACTTCAGAGCCACCTTCCATCTATGAAGTTCAAGTATTAAGGCGCGATGCTCCATAATTTCGTTAAAATTTCTTCTGTTACATATGGTATAACCCTTATTAAGAAAGAAATTGAAGTAAATCACGTTTCAGAAAAATAGACGTAATTTTGTTTCTTTCTTTTTAAATAATTTAAGTTTAAGAATGTAATTTTTCAAGTTCGCTCCGATGACACTTCTGTGTAAATGCCTGTGTTCGGAAATAAAACAACTAGAAGCAATTATTGTTAATATAGATTTGCATATTTGATTACTACGATTTTCAAAGAAACATGTGAGGTAAGATTGTGTCGTGCTTTTTCTAGTATTATATTTTTAATTGTACTTCCGGAAATATAGTATGTTTTAGCCTTAAGTGTAAAGGCAAGAATGAAGTAAGTCCTTAATTGTGTACATGTCTACAAATGAGACTTGTAGATGATATGTCTGTAATGAGATGTTATCCGAGGCTGCCATGTTAGTCATGTACGTACGGCTCGGTTAGACAATTCGAAAGCAAGTGTGGCCTACGTCATTAAATGATGGGAACGTAATGGTGGAAGTAAATCAGAAACAGTCAGAACTAATGGAAATGGATAAGGAAGGGATGAAATGATCGTGCGTTTACTCCCTTGTCATTCACTGCTGGATTCGGTCGAATACCAGTTCCATAGCATCTGCGAATACAGACATTTATGTCCGTACATTATGCGTACTGAATTCGCTCTTTCCGCGGAAGAGCTGCTTGCATCCCCAAATCTTGCATGGGAAGAACTCTTGTGATTGGATAATAAACCCCTGGAAATAGTGTGGTGTAGAGTAGAGAATCACGATATTCACTCTTCATACTGACGGATGTGTTTATGACGTGTTTACGAGTCTTTGGACACCTCCAGGGAGTCCAAAGACTCATCGAGGGAGGCCACCTACTCCACAACTCTCCGTCTTCACCACTCAATACACAAACGCCATCTACGCCGACCACCACTAGTATTTCCACGGACAATCACAAACATCCATGCTCACGGCGGGATTTGAACCCGCAACCTTTTGGCTGGAGAGCCAAAAGGTTACGGGTACATTAACCACTCGGCCAGCCAGGCTGGCAGTTTAGATGAGGCGGCAGCAAGAAAATGGTTATTATTTACCAGAGTATGTACGGTCCCATCAGTTTAAATATGGTGAGTAACAGTAGTATTAATGTATGGGAAGGCTTCTCCTTTTTTATTATTTTTAAATAATGCAGTTCCACCCACGAAAGGTTACAAACCGTTAGTAATTGTTTGCAACAGTGCATTAGTGCTGTAGGTGGGCTAAGGAGCTAGATAATCCAGAAGTACTCTCAGTTTGTAACCCCCCCCCCTTAGATAATCCAGAAGACTTGAGACCAAATATGGAACCTTTTTAAGCCACTTCTGATCTCCACTAAGCAGGATAGCGATCTCATATCCGGTGGTGAAATTCATCTTCCGCCTAAGGACATTTTACTAGGAAGCGCCTATGCTGTGAGTTTCGAACCCATAACCGTTGGCTGGACAGCGGATACGCTAACGATTCAGCCAACCTGGCTATCAAGTGGTTTGCTCTTTGTCATAGTGGAGACAATGTAGCCACAACGTTATACTGATATTTTAGCCAATCATTTGTGTACACCACATTTCTGTGGAATCCCAGTTTAGATGCGACATTTACGATATGCTTTGATAAAAAAACAGGCTTAGGCTGATCCCTGAAAAGAACTTTTGACTTAGAACGTGTTTGGAGAATGAAACCGACATGTCCGATTTCAATACAGGAATAAACTGCCATATTGGTTTACGGCATGGGACAAAATGCCCTTTGTCCGCTTATCAACTTAGTAGAAAATCTTACGACGTTAGAGTTAAACTAATTTTACTACGATTAAACTAATGGTAAACTACAATTAGAGCTTTTTTTTTGAAAATATAAAAAAAAAAATATTACTGACATTTTTGAAGAAAAAAAATCATTTCTTAATTATAAATACAAATCTTATCATTACACATATTTAAATCTATGTGTAATGAAGCATGTTTTGTGAACACATTTTACTTTCTTCTCTCCTAAAAAACAGCAAGAAATTGTAGCGATGATCGTTTGATGTGCAACTTTGTTTCAGTAAGCAGACTGAAATACCCTTCAAAGGGAATACCATGTTACTGATTTCATTAGTCTGTCAATAAAAGATGATCAAAGCATAAAATATGGTTGCAAGCGATCGTGCCATGGGAATTCCCTGATAAAAACAATCAAGCTGAATAACTGGGTAAGGAAGAATCTACTGCACTTGTTACCCAACTTCGTCGAGGCAAAATAACGAATCATCGACTTATAATAATAAAACAATAATTGAAGAATAATATTGTCGCTATTCAGTTTTTGTTGGTCTTAAAAATAAATGCTTTAAAAAATAGTGTTTTCCGTAAAATTCTGTCAAAAATTGTACCGAGTCATTTCCATTTTCGTTTCAAATGGACACCATTTTTATTGGCAGAATTTTTAAAAAACGATTCGAAACTACAATAGTAATTCCTCTTTGGCTTGATAGAATTTTATAAGATTTAGTATTCTGTATTTTGAATCACTATTAAAGCTTATCGAGTCGCTTCAAACGGATCATTTTAATGACAAAAGAAAATTATGCGTACACTATAGTACACTCGCCAAAAAAGGTTCTAGGTTCAATTGTTATGATAATGTGGCGTCAAAAAAAGTGATGAAAAGCACCTGCTTATTATTGTCTAAGATCATTTTCATACTGGCTTATTACCCCTTAGTTTTACAAGCAGACAACTAATTGATATTCAAATTAGTACTGGCTCTTGAGAATCAACGAAATTGCTTATCTCGCTAACTTTAAAAAGAAGATGAGAGATTCCTGATAGAGAGGAGTATTCTGCTAGAAAAGAGACGGCCTTAATCTAAGTAGTGTTAAATTGCTCTCTCTCTCTCTCTCTCTCTCTCTCTCTCTCTCTCTCTCACGTCTTTTTTTATTAAAAAAAATAAATAAAAGTTGCAGTAGTTCCCTTGCTTGCGGCTCTTCTTGTTCAAACATTGTCATCCTGAGCTAAAACTGCTGGAAACGGAATTCATCTGAAAACTCTGCCGGATTTTAGAGGGTGCTTAATCATTTCACGGGCGAAGGTGTATCGTTAGATGTCATACGAGTATAGTGAGAACATTTTTTCTCATACTTTATGCTTAAGCAATGCACTGTGTTCAGAGTTCGACGAACTGTTTCTCAAATATTTTCCAGTCCCTCACGAAGTGGTGATGATGGCGTGTTGGGATGATGGATGGATGGTTGAGACGATGCTTAAAAGCCGTAACTCTATTTACATAAAACGTGTAATGATAAATGGATAGTATAAGTCCTTATTACTCTTATACCATTAATGAAGTTGGGCAAAATGATAAGTAATGGGTTTTCAAGGAAATCAGTTTTTAAATGTGAAGGGTTAAGTTATTGTAGTAATTGCCACAATTATCAGGCTATAGATCAAAGAATTCAGATATACCCTATACAATTTATTATTAGTTTAAGCTGTATTTTTACTACGTGCAAAGCTTTAATTTTTACTTAAAAAATTGATGCCTTTTCAGCATGTTACGCCATTCTTTTTTCTTGGTAACTTTAGAAATGGGAATCAACAATAAAACTAGTGTAGTTTTAAATTAGGAGGTTAGAATAAAAATAAAAAAAATGACTTTAGAGATTCATTTGTAGATGAGTTTGAGCTATTTTTCCTTCTTTCAAAAGTTTCTAACTTAATTTTTAAATGCATTTGTTCTTGAGTTTATTACGGAGTTTTCTTTTTTCATTTGTGAGGCTGCTGCTAAAATTAAGTCTGTTGTTTTTCTTGAAATTTCTCAGGTGGTCTTATTAATTTATAAGCGTACTTATGTTTGTTGTGTCCATGATTCTTAGCAATTTTTATCTAAATTATTTGTAAAATTGTTTCATGGTGTTGAATGAATGCAAGCATAATAACATTTCGTGTTTTTTTTTTTTTTAAATTCCAGACAAGTCATTAACCATACATGCTTGTTTAACCAAGAAAATCCGACTTTACGATTTTGTCTTCCTTCTTCTATTTAAATATTCAAACTTAGTGTTGAGATTTTATCTTGCACAGTATTTATCTTGACCAAAGCATGCAGAAACCGTTTGAAAAAAAATTCAGATGATTACGAAAAAAATTGAAATGTTAATAATTAAAAAAAAAGGTTTTATTATGAAAAAAAAAATGAAAAATTTGGCTTTTGGAATTTTTTTCTGATGAACTTGAATGTCTTCATTGACCAAATTCTCTTAAGTTACTGAGATGAGTTTTCAGAGCGATGTTTTGTTCAACCACTTCCCCATTCTGGGCTCAGCCTACTGGCTATCACAAGACAACATCATCCAAAAAAGTGAAACGGTTATCTGCTAACTCCACGCCTAGAATTCATCCCTTCCGAACCGTTTGCATAATTATATGAATTACTTTTACTCTTTTGAAACAAAAAAAAAACTCTCCCTGATTACTGTATAGGCAATCTCAAGAATACACCACACTTTACCACACATAACTAAGAAAACAAAGTAATTCGTTTTTTTTTTTTTTTAAATAAATTCTTGAAGTCGCATAAATAAAACAAATTAAACTTTAAGTGCTCTGCTACTTGCTTCTTTATGCATATTTTTCTAGTCATGCTAATGCTTTAAATTAGCTATGGAGTGGCTATAAATTATTAATAGCAATTGATATCTCAGCGTGCGGATATCTCTTCTGTTAATGCAGAGGAGTTATGTAAATATGAGCTCTTGTTTTCTCTTTAGAAAAACGATAGACTGAAAGAATGCAAATGGCAGGGAAATCTAATTGCCACGAGCAACACTTTCTTGGATATTTTATCTTCTTTTTTTCTTTTGGTGTTGGAGAGGAGATGAAGAGTATTGTAAAATAACTATCAAGATAATTGTCCATTGATAATTAATTGCTCTGTCTTTTGAGAACTGCTTTATTTATCTTATTTCATCTTCCCTTCTCAAGCCACGTTTTTTTAATCTTTGACGGAAATGACCTTTCTGAGTTGCATTCAACTCCATCGACTGCGATACTTTCTTTCCCAACGGAAATCTATCGATTATTTCCTTCATCTTCTTTCTCCATTCTAAAGAGCTTTACATAACAAGCGAGAAAAGTGGATGAGCCGTTTTATACTCAACTACTAAGATAAACACGAAACAATAAACACGTGTCCTATTAATGTAGCAGTTCACCCATCCTCGTAGACTTTCTCTTTACTTATAAATTAGGCAAACGTTTGCCATTGTCATCAAAATCTAATTAAAAGCACGTTAGCGAATAAGTCTCGTCGATTGAACGTGCAGATACGGCTTCCGTTTCTGTATTTAGTGCGGCGTAGTTCTGTTTCTGTTTTGTAATAACAGAAGAGTGCTTCGAAAGGCTACATTCTGAATGGGGGCGTTGACAAATGTCTAAACTTCGACCGGGAGGATAAACTATAGGATTTATCTAACGCATCGATAGGGGACACGTGCGTGCGTGCGTGCGTGCTACGGTCCGATCTCTCCTGGTAATATCCGTTGTTATAGCGATTGGAACGTAATCTCTTTCTAAGCCACAATTAATTCCTCGCGATCTGCAAGAATCTAATTCTTCATAATCTGTAACGAACTAATCGAACCAATGATGCAAGTGGAGTAACCAGAGAGACTTCGACTTACTTAAAACTGAAATACGGCAATTAGATGTTTGCCATATTTCATGTAGTTGTTAGAGAAAAGACAAATTGGAATTATGAGAAACAATGACGTCATGAATAGGGATACGCTTTGAAGTGTCTATTGAACTTACACAAAGTATGCGTCCATTTGCTTGGCTACCACTCATCAAAAAGAAAAAACAAACCTTTTGAACCCATTGCACTCAAATAATCGCCGGTGTTTTATTTCCTACATCGATTGAGAGCCCTCGAATGAGTAGGCTTAGCTTTATTGGTTGTCTTTCTTCTCATTAGGGACAATAAGATTACGTCAATAAGTTTGTCTTATGTTTCACCAAGAAATTAGTGAGATCGTAACTCTTGATTAGATGACTTCCGGATATTTGATGAAAGAAAGCAATCTAGAAAATGTTTCATTTTTTTTTTATCTCATTAGCGAAGACCCTACAAAAAAAGAAATACCGTTGTAATGCCGAATTCTATTTGCAGGTCCTTTTTAACAGTGCATGCATTGTCACGATCAGTGTATTCTAGTTCAGCAATACATCGTGTTGATTTAACATATAGCTTAAAAATAAAAAATAATAATAAAATAAAAAAATCTGCTATTATAATTGACCTGCGTATCATCTGAAACTTGTAGTTTGTTTATGTAAAGATAAAAAGCTATCGCGTAAAGCTGATACAAGCTTTTTTGGAATAGAAATTTAAAAAAAACATTCAGAAAAATAACAACTACATTTAGCAATGTAATTTATTTCAATTTTCTATTTTTTAAACTAACGTTTTTTAAAAGGAAGGCGTATCTACACATTCAGTCCACAAGACTAACTAACGTGCTTTTAATTAGATTTTGATGATAATGCTTTGGCTTATCGTAAACGTTGGCTTATTTATAATTAAAGAGAAAGAGTTGAGTAAAGGCTACGTCAATAAGACGTGTTGATTAGTTTGTGTTTATCTCGTAGTTTCGTATGAAGCCTTTCATTTTTACTTTTCTCTCTTGTTATATAAAACTCTGTAGAATGAAAAAAAAGAATAAAATCCTAACCTATACTTTTTCAGTTCGGAAAAAGCCTCAGATTCGACATAAGTTTTAAAAATTTTCGTATGTTTCAACTTGCGTGCAAGAGAGCTATATAAAATAGCAATTTAATTTCTGTTATGGAAACGAACTTAAACAACACTGCTTGGTTTACTAATATTTTATATTTTATACCAATTCCACACATGAGAAATTGCAAAACTATAGCGTGTCAATTCCGCGTAGAGTAAAGTTGAATTAAAATTGGTAGCACTTAATTGTTAGGTATGTGTGTGTGTGTGTGTGAGAGAGAATAAGCCTTAAGTTTCAATGATAGAGCACAGGCGTGCCCGCGCATTTGTAAAAATAACATTTTTAATAGTCAAGTTGTTTCCAAAATGATCCTCACTAATCTAGTGCATTTTCTGTCTTATTCTACAGTGGGAAAAGCTAGAAATGTCGCCAGTGGAACAGAGGAAAGTGCTGTGTTCAATTACCTTCCATGTGGTAGCAATCACGTGCGTGGTGTGGTCCCTATATGTCCTCATCGATCGCACAGCTGAAGAGATGCGTTCCGGTGTCCTGGAGTGGCCTTTTTGGACCAAATTAATAGTGGTAGCCATTGGTTTTACAGGGGGGCTTGTGTTTATGTACGTACAGTGCAAAATGTACGTACAACTTTTTAAACGATGGCGGGCTTTCAATCGCATCATTTACGTACAGAACGCTCCGGAAAAATCGGCTATAGTCACGGACTTATCACCCGTTCTGAAAACTGGTGACCTCGTCGAAGAGAAGCGTTTTTCGCCCGAAGAAGAATTCCACAGCTGTCAGAGTGGTAGCAGCGAAGCGGTGCACGTGGAATTTCAAGAAAACACCTCCAAACACTCTAGGGAGGGAGAAAAAGAAGGCAATGGTGAGGTGGAAAGCGTTGTCCCGGAAGCTTTACCCGAAGCCATTGTCGTCAAAGAAGCCATCGTGTCTAGTGATATTGAAGATTGTCTGACCGAAGTCAAAGAAGAACCAGCAAGCTGAGAGTTTGTTAGGGATACATTCCTCTTCTTCCCTCCCTCTATTTAAAGATGTTTGCTCACGCCATGGACACTAGCTAAATCCAACAGGTGTTGCTGATGGTCGGAGCCCACAATGCCACAAAAAAAAAAAAAAAAAAAGCTAGCAATGTCTCGACAAAGACTGTGCAACGAACCTCTGTCGATCCAGATGCAGCTAACTGTGCTATTTCATGTACGATAACCATATTGATATGTACATAGGACTTAGTCTATATGCCTGTTGTCATGGTCATTTCTTGTGTACAGCGTTAAAGCAGAATGCAAGCGAAATGAAAGTTGAAACTTGGATGTTGGGTTTGTTGAGATTTTTCATCGCATGCCTTAGAATTATGACCCGTGTTAAGCCTCGGTGTTTTCCTCTTTAGCTTATTAACGAAAGAATGCCAGTACCAGTAATCTGTTAACCAGAAAACTTTTCATACGCTTATATGACAAGTATGGCTAAAGCTGAACACCGTGTGGTTCTATTATAAATAGCGTTTATTTATGGCTTGATAGTTGGCCTTGATGATCCCAGTGATGATGGTTCGGTTTTGGGCAAGATGGGAGTAAAATATACTACTTTAATTTTGAATTTATAGTTTTAATATTTTGGGATCGCATCCACCAAAAATATAGTTTCTTGTGCCCTTCTTTTTTTACCCACACTGTCTCAATCTCTCTCTTTCTCTCTTAACTTTCTTAGTTAAAATCAATCCTCTTTTTCATGACTAAGAATATCACTTTAAGTTAAGGGGATAATAAATCCCTCATTATTTTAAAGCTGGATACGAAACTCGGAGATCGAAATCTAAGAGTTTCATGCCGAAGAACTATCGGCGAGTCCAAGCGTAAGTCAACACCTGGGTAGTACAACACTAGGACAACTCGGAGCAAAGGTGGAATAAGATCCATCACTATCTTTAATATTTTCTCATAATGTAAATATTCTTACGATAAAGAGCCAAGAGGCTAGGAGCCTCTTGGCTCTTTATCGTAAGAATATCACTATTTAAAAAAACCGATCGTCAGCAACTTATTTTTTATTTTGTATATATCGTTTGAATCTTTAAAATAAGTTTACAGGTGGAATAACACTTGTTCAGATACCCTCTGATTTTCGTAAGAATGTTTATTTTATTTATACTGGCACTAGATAAAATATCAGGATATTCAAGCTATTAATAGTTGGCAGACGAAGAACAAAAATGCAAACATTTCCAGCCTACGTATCGCACATTGTTGTATGTCTGTAGGATGGAAAACATGAAGGTTCAGAGCATTTCTGCTAGATATGAAGAAGAAGCAGAGAGGGGAAATTTACAGCTGAAGCTCCCTCTGGTGGATGATCCATTGATCAACATAATGAAATGAGATCGATGTAACGAAATAAAATGTACACTGTTTAAACCAAGAAAGAATGCAGCCTTTGTATTCATTTGTTCTGATCCGTAGTCATTCTTGTCCACATTATATATTCCACTTTTCTCTCATTTGGAGTGATTTCCAAATCATGACAGGTGAAAAGAAAGATGTGTCATAATGCGTGCTTGGAATTCGTGCTTGGAATTTAGCTAACTAGGCGCTAAGGAGAAATCCCTGTTTTACTTCAGCATCGAATATTAACATTATAAATGTGCCTGCCATCTTTCTCCTTTATGAAGCTTGATGATACTTGTCCCCAAAAAAGGTAATGCTGATAAGTTTAAAGTGGTGAATGATTTCCAGTTTCAGTTTTTATCGATGTTTTTCATAAGAATACAATAAAACTATGTAGTAATTAACACTCTATGGGTAATAGTAATAATGCACGGTTGTATAAATATAATGCTAGCTTTTATAATTTCACACGCAAAAATCTGAAGGAATATGGAGTTTAGAAATGATGATAAAGGTATCGATATGGTTACTAGAGACTTGAATAATTATTGACTTGCAAATAAGAACGGTTTGCGAATGGAAAATAAATTTTATCTCCGGTAAATACGAAACTGACTTTAGAGTCTTTACAAAATGCTATTTCCACCCACCAAGATGAAGCATGTATTCTACATACAAAAAACACCTCGCAACGGAGATTAAAATAAACAAATAAACTATGAAATATTTATATAATTCAAATTCCTGTACATTTTGTACCTGGATTGCAACTATCGTCTGCTTCCATTTAGCAGTGAAGAAGGAAGACTTCGTCGTCTGCAAAATATATAAAAATGTTATATATTTATTTATTTGGCTTACAATCGCGTCTAATGAAACGCGGACATGATTTTAACTCAAATAAATAAATAAATAATATGTTTAATCATGAAAGTTTGCACAATTATATAAAAATGTTATGTTACTGAATTACAATGACAAAATTAAATCCCTGTACAGATTTAAAAAGGAATGAAGTTTGTAAAATTAACTTATATGTGTATGTTTTTTGCAAAGTTTATACTTCAGGCGATTGTAGATAATGGTTCTGCTAAAGCATTGTGTATGTAATTTTTAATAACTGTGTATCAAAATGGACAACGCATTTGGACAACTTTGTTGGAATATCCATAAAAAAAAAAAAAAAAACGTTCAGTGGTTCCATGCTGAAAAATATGTTTGCTTGATATATATTGTTGTTTCTGAAATGCGATGGTTTAAATCCATGTTACGTGTGTAAATAAAGTTCACTGATGTCATATTTACATAAGACATAAATGGGTTGTATATTTACTAAAAAAAAAAAAGTTGAAAGTTTGAATGTAAAAAAAATTTTAAAACCTTTTCGCCTTACATCAGCATAAAATTTGGAACTTGAAAAACATTCGAACTATCCTGGAATCTCCTTTAAAAAATGGTATGACTTAGAAGAACCATAGACTAGTGAACAGCAAAGAAACAGCTCTTCAGAATAGAGGATAGAATAAGCAAGTAGGAATACTTGCAATCAACAAAAACAGTGTTGTCGACGGCACCGTAAAATTGTACCATACTGAACAATGTCTCTTTTTTTTTTCTCTTTCTGTCTCTAATATTTGTAATAAATGAAAGAATCTGTATTTGGTGCTACATGAATGAAAACGAATAGAAGGGATGTTTTAACTAGGGTCTGTTTATTTTACACTAATCCACATCATATATATTTTTCTTTCCCACATTACACGTTCAATTTAATGATAATAATAAATTTAAAATAAAAGCATTATTTTGTCCTATGGTAACGAATTTTAAAAACACTTTTCTGACCACTTAAATTCAGTAATAGTTTGTCACTCTGTTTGCGTAAATAAATGGATGTCGAACGACCATTTTGAACTCAGTCATCAACTAGAGGAAGCCAGCGAATGAAAAAGTGGCAACAAAATCTTCTCTTCCAGGATATCTCCACACACGCTACAAGGTAAGTCGTTAAATTGATAAGTCATTTGTTTGTGTAAACAAATACGCGGTTGATTTATTTAATTTTTTTTTTTTTAATTCTCGAATCCTGAAGAGAAAACATCTCAAACAGTCTCCCCCAGGTAAATATCACAAAACTAAATACTAATTAAGGCTTTGCTTCAGTGTACCTAAAATTTAACTTAATTTGTTTGCTTGTGAATAAAGTTAAAATTGTGTGCAATTTAATTATGCTCTCCGCCAAAGCAGCGAAAAAAATATATATATACTAAAGAAAAACTAAACAATAAAAGAAAGTAGTTGCGAACCAGTTTTTCTGCATTTTGAAATGACAAGGCAATTAGACATGCTTGTTAAACAGTTTTTCGGAGTAATTGTAATGTGTCATGCTCATATGTTGGCTTTTTTTTTTTTTTTTAATAATAGCGTGATCGGTTAGCACAGCTGCTTATGCTATGCTTATGCGTATAAAGTGAATTTTAATTCGTAAAATTACAGTTTTAATATATCAAAAAACACGGAACACTGAAAGAACATGAGAATTTTCTTTGCGAACATGAGCCCAGATAGGATTCGAATCCAGGTTTCAAAAAGCAAACGTCGCATCTTTCTCAACTATTCCACCAGGGCGCTCTGGGCGATGATCTAACTACTTTTAGGCAATGCAAGTATACCTTAAAATAAAATAAAGTTTCTTTATAGCAATCCAGTACTAGTTTATTAATTCTTAAGCCATTTTATGTTTGAAATAACTCCACCAAACCAAACTTGGATTGTCTAAATTCCAAAATGTAAATTCTTATGTGACCGATGTAAAAGAAACATGAATGGGAGGATTTTTTTTCCTGTTTTATTGAAGTGGCTGGTTATCCGTATATATATAAAAAAGTAATGACCTGCTGCTTGTTTCAGTTCACGATTACCTGCACGATATTATTAGATGCACAATGTTACAAGCCGTTCTTATTCAAATACAGACTAATAAAAGCTTTGGTATTATGGAAACAGCAGTTTAGACTAACATCCATCTGCACGCAACTAAATTCCAAATGTGATTCTTCGTTGAAATTTGTAATATTGTTATGATGTACCTTGTGTAATAAGAAGGCTGTTGCTATAACAACGAAATCATGCAATACTCGTGTTAACGATTTTACAGACGTCTGTCTAGTCAGGATCTATGAGACCGCATTTCTTCTCGAAAAATGTTTTCATTATCAAGTTAAGTTTATAATTTAAACGTAGATTTTTATTATTAAGAATATATCAAAGTTAAATTGGAAAATCTTTTCCACTATTTAGTTTTTATTTATGCGAAGTTTGAGAAGTAATCCATTGTTGTTTTAACAAACAAATATACGAAATATTATACTTATTGAAAAATCGTATTCATTTCAAATAATTATGCTTATTTAAAAGTTATAACTTTAATTAACGTGCAGTGGCTGTTTAGAAAGATCGCAGCCTAAAAGGTTAGAAATTGCTAATTTTTTCAAATCGTATGTAGGAAGTCCAATAAGCCACCAACTTGCATGTATTTCCTAAACTCCGGAAATGCTTAAAAAAATAATTATTTTTCATTAGGTCTTATAGTTTTAATGAGCAATTTTGTTTTTCCGGACTGTAAACTGCTCGGAAATGTTTGTCCAATGGTGTTCGCAAAAGTCAAGTGAAATCGCTTTCTTAAACCTAACATGCTAAACATGATGATGAATTCTATTATAGTAGTCTGTCAGTTGCCTCTTCTATGGTCCGATAGACTGACGAAAACGAAATAAATACAATAAGACCTTCACAGTATAAACCCAACTAACTCCACCTTCAGTTGAAAAGTCCTTATAAATTTTCCCCTTTCTCAATATTCGTATCTAGGTCTTTCCAAATTATATTAATAAGTAAATGTATACACTCAGGAAGATATTTTCGAAACATATTTCCACAGGACATTATTTCCCCACTTAAAATAAAGCCATATCCATCATCAGTTGTACAACTTTAAATTCGATCTACATTTCGAATTCTCCTAGGAAAGGTAGTCAGATAGGGTGGCTACGAGTTACTTGCTCGTAGCCGACTAAAGTAGTTTACTAATTTGGTACTTCATATCAAACTAATTAGTTATAACTTTAAGATTCTTTACATGGCATGCCATTTTACCCATAAACAAAGCAAAATGTTGTTTACTAGGCAACAGACGGTTCATTCTTTGACAAGGACCATCTCGCTGAAATGTGTATAGAGCGAATCGGTGTGCCCACGAATTATTCTTGGATAACTAAGAGTGTTGTGTACTAATGTAACTTGTAGAAAAGTATTTTTTTTCTTTGCTTCCTTTTACGTGACAATTTTAATTTATTTGTAAGATTAAAACTACAGCATCTGTAGTTTAAATGAATGACATAAATAAATGTATTTCGAAATGAAATTTTAGGCCATTTTTCAGAGAGTTCGCAATGGGCATGACTCGGAATTTTAATCCTGCAACTCGAAAAGTCAAATGTCGAACACACATGACCATACCATTTAGGGCTAGGATATGTCTTTCTAACTAATTGGGAGCAGTTTCTCATGTCGCTGTCGACTGTTCACTCCGGATAGAGATCGCACTAATCTTGTAGCTATGAAGAAAGCAACCAGTGGGTGTATTCCCTTTAGGAAATAAAAAACCATAGAGTAATCATGTCTAATAAAACGATAGCCACATTTTCACAAGCCTTCTAACAAAATAGGAAAAATAAGTAGACTTCTGGAAAATAAACTTGAAACAATTACTGTGTGGCAAGTTACATGATATAAAGTTACCCATCGGAAGAGAAAATTCTTTTTTGGTTTCTTTCAGTCGTTTTTAGGATAACGACAGTCAGATAGTAAAAGCGAGAAAAGTAATAACGAGCACAGAGACCTTTTTTTTTTCTTGAAAAGATGCTCTTAATAGGGGTTATGTTACTTTCATATAATGATGGCCCGTGTGTTAACGTTCTTTCTTTATTATTGCTTGATCTTTTTCTCCATCCATCATTTTATTCCCTTAGTGGTAGAATGGACATATTGCTGACAGCAATTCCCTATGGTTAGCTTTAATTCTAGGAATGGTGCTTTCGTAGCAAATTGCTAAACTGTGAACGAACAACGTGCGAGTTTTTATTATTTTCTCGTTCTTGACATCACAAAAGTTTTCCTGTTTCACAGACTCTAAACCTCTTTCTTTCTCTCTTTTTTTTAGATACACTAACTAGAAGTTGTAATCGGTTGCTTCTCTCCTTGTGAACTTCGTATGAGACCGGCTTACTCAAGTTTAATGGAAGAAGTTCATAAAATGACTCATCGCGTCATGACCAGAGTCGAATCCGGGTCTTCTTCAATCGAAGGGTGCATGCCATCTTTCTTCCAGTTGCACCGTAAAGGTCTCGCACGTTTAGGAACTTACAAATCGTTTGTACTGAGTGAGCTTAGAGAAACTTTTTTTTAAAGTTGCTCCGTACCTGAAGAGTGTTCTTTTTTCACACCACAAAAATTAGAATCAACAACCTCTTCTTATCTGCGTTATTTTAAATTACACCCAAAGCAAGTAAGACTTTTAGGCCAGATTATTATTATCTGATAATTGCACTTTTTCCTCTGACCGATTTGCCTGCTTCGAGGGAAGAAAATTCGAATGTCTAGGAAACTCGCTGTTAAATTACTCAGTGTTTGATTTCTATCAAGATGCAACTGAACATTTTTAAGAAAATTACATTTTTTTTCATTATAAAACATGTTATTTATTAGTATTGCAATCAGCAAATTTTCTTCTTAAAAAGGATTTTATTTTCCCACAATTACCTTCTATATGGTGTATTATGAAACTTTCAGAACATCTAAGGAATGCAAACACGTGATAATATCTCTTTTATCAGAGGTACGTGGTAAACTTTCCATAATTCTACCACGTTTCCTGAGAAACTAATGTCCATTCTTCACTTTGGACTATCTTGACTTATTACTGATGCTGGCCTTAGGGGATGATTACTCATAAGTCGTTCCACCTTGTCCTATAAGTGTTCAGTCAGGATGAGAATGGGACTTTGAAACTATCAAGTCCATCAGAGTCGTTCCGTTGTCCTCGAACCAACTCGGTAGACTTTTTCTGTGTGATAACGAACATTGTGTTGCCAGGATAGATATAGCGCTTCACCATCGATTTCCATAATCTCATTGTTATCTAGAACGCGAAGGCACACCTCATTCATGATAGTACTGATAAAATGAAGTGGACAATAAAGCGCCATCATACCAATCACAATTCTATCATCATGTTTAACAGTATGGACGATGCAGACCTCTCGTATCGTACATGAAACTACCACCACCACCAGATCCTAGGTCCTCATGCGAAAAAAACAGACAGTAGCGAGATTGGTAGATCTAAAGTACCCGTTCCCAATCGTTCAGGGGCTAGTTTCTATGGCTTAAGCCACTGCAATCGTCGCTCAGCCTGTATGTTTGTTTCACATTCGCAAATTATACGATGGAGCAAACCTTTAGTGATATAAGTATATTTTAATGGAACAATTATATCGCAAGATTCAATTCCCTCTGCTGACAGGATATAAAACATGAAGGACTATGCTAAAATGCCTGTAGTCGTAGATTAACATACCATTGAGAAATTTTATGTCCACAGGTTAATGATATTGCTGGGATTTAGCAATTTATTTCTTTGTTGAGAAACTTCGTCTATCCGGAAATGGGAAAGCTCCAATCTGAACTTCCTCAACACTATCGAAGTGCCATCTGTATAGTGAATATACATCCAATGATCGAGAAAATTGATAAGTTGGGCTGCATATATGGACTGTGTATTTAGTGAGCACACAGTTCAGATTTGCAAAAACAGGAACCAGAGCGGAAGCTCCATCTTCAGTTTCTGTTTTTGTATCAGCATTGCACTGACGAATATCGAGTATCAAATCGAGCAGACATTCGTTGTTAATATTGAAAGCCCATGTTAGCACTGATGGCACCGTTCTGAAATCAGCTGAAAGGGAACAATGCCCTCGAAATTTCACTTTTTCCCCCCTCTCAAACCGACTTATTATCGGAATCTGAAGTGTTGCTGCTTTATGTAGGGCGATCCATCAATTTGATGTGTTCGAATTGGTGATCTACTTCTTATCACAGATGACAACTCATATTCTCTGCAGTCATATCTGTGCTATGTTCAACTTGTTCTGGTGTCAGTTTGTGAGGAAAATTTTGAAACTTTCTGCCTATCGCCGAGGCTGGTGATGACTTCGCACAGTTTCTCATAACGTATCAATTTTGACCAACAATCTATGAGCGCTTCTGAATAGATGGATTTCGATCCTCTTAACATGGCATGTTTTGATTGAGGATAGACTCCCAAGAAGGAGGTCCATTTTTGCGAGGGATATCGACAACCAATCATTCTAACCTTTTGTTTTACCTATGTTTTGGTTATAATACGCCCAAGTTCAAATTAGTAAATTGCAAAACAGATAGCAGATCAGGAAGATAGAATTAATTACATTATCATTGCTTTAGGTTTATAAAAATCCAAATTACTTGGCCATAAGGAAATATTAAATCACTCTTTCTAAGCAACAAAAAATACTGTTGCATATCGCTGGGAAAGATAAACTAATATCTTCGCTAACGATGAGGAATATTAATATGATTTATGATATATTTTTCTGGACATTAATTTTTCATTTGTTTTTCTATGTATATAAGAAATAATTAATTCTTTATATTATTCAGAGTAATTATAAATAATTAACATGATATTTACAGAATTTATATTGTCCCGAGCATTTTTTCTTTGTCATTCTATAAACCAAGCTCGAAATGCAATTAAATTAAGCCTTGAGAGACAAAAATCTGATTTTTTTCAGGGGTAAACATCGAGGGTGTTTAGGAGAATAATAATAATTGAAGCAGGCTACAATGAAAGGCAATTTCTCTTACTTTGTTAATGGATGGCTAATGTAATAAGCAGCAACCAATCTATAGATCAAGACACCGAGTTTTCCATGGCTAGAAGCCTTTGCAAAGAAACCCTGCCATTAGGGTTAATTAACCTCGGGGTTATCGTCCTTCCAATGATGCCATATTTGACCAACGACCTATTAGCACCAGGACGTGTGAACAATAGAGATGGCCTGGTATTAAGGTTTTAATTAATCTTGTTAGATAAAGAGGAGCTCATCAGGGAGATAATAAGGAAATAAATAAACCCCACGCTTCAGCTCCGTCGCAACTTTATTTCATTAGTTGTCGCTTTATAAACAGTTTTTTTTTATTATTTAATTTGTGTATGGTACACGAACCAAACACTGAAAATATCGGAACAGATTTAAAGAGGCAAATTAAATACTGTATTTCAATTAAACTGGCCTTTTTTGTTTAGGAATATCGATTAACTTAATAATTTTAAAATTTATTTGTGAATTTATTTCGAAAAAATTTTAAAATTTTCAAATTTCACCTTAATTTGAAAATTTCAAATTAAGGCGTTTGTTACGTCGGATTTTTCTAAATCCAATGTGAAAACATTAAAAGAAATATTTTCCGCGACAGTAAACGTTACTGATTTCGCAACTCTATTATTATCTTTTTAAGTATTAAAGTTAGAATGATATAGCCCAAAATTAAAAATATAATTACTAGATAAAACTGCATGAAGTTCTTTGTTTGGTTTACTAGAGATCGGTCCAAAAATTCCTCCAGTTACATTTATCTAATTGAAATTTACGATTACCTATTATGGTTTATTATGCCAAAGGTGAAGCGTAATTGAAGAGATTTGCAGTATCTGGGCCATTGACGTCATCAACTGTGGCTAGATGCGATTGGTTAAAAAAAACAAAAAAAACACCGAAGTGGAAATCATCAAGAATCAGATTAACAATGGCGACAGGTTGGCTAAGCAGGATTATTATTTGCCTACACTGCTTTTGAATTAATGTTAGAGGATACGTGATAATTGTGTTTTTAAATGAATTTTTAGAATGCCTCAAGTAATTGGACTACGGTTCAGGTTGGTAGTTACGCTTCCTCGAACCGATTTTCGTATAGTAAAATGCTCCGTAATAGCTTATTGTCATTTTGTTTCTAATTATTAAGTTTGTGTTCATTTAATGTGTCCATGCCTCGTGTTTATGCCTGAACAGCTTGGCTTCCTACGTGCTTCATTCACCACTTGGCGCGCACTGCGTTAATGTTAATTTCGCGCATATCTCAATGTTTGTCTCGTGCAGACTTTCGCGAGGCCAGAAACAGAATGCGCTTGGTAGAAAAGCAGATTAAAACGCCCAAAAGAAGCCAGGAAAAAGAAGGCCTAAATTCATTTCCATTTCCTGTATCGTACAGCTGCGTTTAACGTTGGTGCATGCAAAAATGCAGACCTCTCTCTCTCTCTCTCTCTCTCTCTCTCTCTCGCTCTTTGAAAGCAGAAGGAAGGAAAAATCGAAGATTACGAACTGAGATTCAGAGATGCAAAATGCAATCGATCGTTTGCTCCCAGATGGCCCGCCAACAGTTACAATCAATAGAAACGTGGTTTAACCTGGGCGAGATTCCTGACGCTGTAGCATGAAAACCACAGCTCTTTGTTAACAGAGCACGTTCGTGACGTTTTAGTTTAGAAGTCTTTCTCAATCCCCCTAACGCATCACATTTATATAGAATTATTAAAGAATCGTGGTTATATGGCAGGAATAGCTTAAGGAGCCTTTCGTAAATTAAATTACTGACTTTGAGTTTTTCGTTAAAAATAGGAGCCATTGCTTTTAGATTTTACAGTAGTAATTCTTAAAAATAAAAAATAAAAATAAATAAAAAAAGCTGGTAGGAAAAGAATGTTTTGAAACCCTTGCGAAGTTTGTTTTTTTTTTGTAGCTGTTTTTATTCTAGCCTTACAAATTAACTACGACTAATGGGCATGATGTTGTTGTGTCGATAATGTTACACAACAGACGCCTTGTTACTTTCAAGCTAAAACATAAAAAATCTGGTACGTTATGCACTTGGTTTATTTAGCAGACGATTAATTGCAAACAACGTTTAAACCTTGCATTCTGATGCAAAGAGTTTAAAATCGCGTATTTTTTCTGGAATAGTAAACCTTAGATTTTAGTCGAAACAGGGAGAAAAATCGTTTTGTTTTCGACTGTAGTCGTCATTTCTTTTTACGTTGTAATAACAAAAGCGCAACATTTAAAATGTGATTCATTATTTATAAAAAAAAAAGAATATCTTAGGAGCAGGACATAAACTATCGAAATATACAGACTCACGTTTAAAAATAAATAAATAAACGTTTAATATATATTTATAAATATATATAGGAGTAGAGTGCCCGCAAGAGGGCATTCTACTCCACACAACGACTGCGTAATATAACATATTATTTTCGTAATCGTCTTTTGACAGGTTACTATGAAACATACCGAAGCTCTTTATTGTGTTATGCTTTACTTGGAACATGCGTGTAATGTTTTCGTTGTTAGAGACACGAGCGTCTTCCAATGCAGAAAAACAAAATGCAGTTTTATCAGCTTAATCAAGCAATTGAATGTACTACGTATTACGAAACCAAAGTACTGTACAGTCTGATGCCATGAATTTATGATGAAAATTTCATTAAGAAGGGGTATAGGACTGTTCTGCCTAAGTTGCAAGTCAAATAATAAATGCGTGAATTATTTAACAATCTCCTTCATATATTCCGTCTCGCGTTTTATTATTGTGCATCTTTCAAAAGGTATTTTCAGGGGTAAAGAGAGTGTGCTTTAGCGAAAAATGGCCATTTAAAAGGCATACAAAAACGTCTTGAATAGATTAAGACTTAAGGGTTAGTTAATGCGACCACTTATTTCCCGTTGGGTAGTAAAAGATGATAAAAGAAAAATATTTTAATCTAATCTCCAACCAGTGTTCTTATTGCAGATTGCCTGCCTTAAGTGACCGTCTGAAATTCAACAGTGGTGAAGTGCACCAGGATTTTAAATGAGCCTCTTAGTGTCATATTGTAAAAGCACGAAGAAATATGGAAACCTATCTCGTTTTATGCGTTAGCGTAATGCTAGTGAAATTTAACAGGCGCCGAACTACCAGCTCTATTGTGTTATTCCCATAAGAAAGAAATTTAAATAATTGTATATGTAATCTAGGGGTTACATTTAATCTTTTGTATTCTTTGACGGGATTTAGTGGATTTTTTAGTCACCTTTAAACGAGATATATGAGCGGTTATGAAAGACATAATTTCAAGTAGAATTTCTATCTATCTCCTTTGTTTTGTTTGAAAGAAAACATTCATTTCTTTTTATTAAAAATAAAAATTTCCCGTGGATTACAATTTTTAAAACTTTTACTTCATAAGTTTCATCCAATGAACAATTTACTGCAAAAGTCAGCATCATTACATTCAAGCAACATTCAAAATATAAACATCCGTATCTGCGAATAGGTTTATTACGTAATTTGATTAATATTAGTGATTTTGAGACGAAAGACAAACATATGCCCTACATAGTTGCTTAATACTAGTATATCACATAAAGGCTACTTGTGTGATGACTAAGTTTTAATATACAGTAGTATCTCGCCAATCCGAACCTCTTTAGTCCGAACCCTCCAGTAATCCGAACTCTGGTTTGAAAGAAAAAAAGTTTCATTTATTACGTATTATTATTTTGTGTACTATTATTTTTATTTAATAATTATTATTTTAACTATTATTATTTATTTTATTATTATTACAGTACAGTATTCTTTTCATACTGTCGATTGTAGGGTTATACTGGAGGTCTATTTTGATTTATTATTGTGTTCACGTTTGCTTTTTTTATACTGTACAGTACGTACTGTATTGTCGGAATGAATCACAAATATATACAAAAAGAGGAAATTCAAAACGTGTATAATTTGGTTTAAAATATAAATCCAGATGTTGAAATTTCACAAACAGATGTTACGGAAGGATTACAGGTAGAACCGAAAGTGAATTCGAAATCAAATCAGACGCTGAAATTATAAATATGACACTACAGAATGAATTAGAAGACGATGAAGAACTCGAAGAAAAAAAAAGTAAAACATGAACAGGCAGCTGACAGTTTTAATATGTGTATAGAATGAACTAAGCAGAATGATATGCCATTCCACAAAGTTTTATTGCTAATGCAGCTCCAAGAAGAAGCATTCGCAAAAAGTTTAGCTTCCAAGAAGCAAAAGAAAATCGGTGACTTTTTTACAAAGAAATAAAAAAATTTTTTCGTGTTGTGTACAAGAAAGTGATATTTTTTTACGCAAATTAGGTTACGTACTGAACTGTACAATTTTATTTAATCAGAATCCTCAACAATACAGGTAGATGGAAATTAAATTTTTTTACTAAAATAACTTGTGTACTGTATTATTTTTTGTTTTACATTATAGTACGGTAGCTTTTTTTTCTATCCGTTACTTCATTTATTTACATAATTAAATTAATGTACCATTAGAATCTTATTTGAATGAGGAAAATGCAAGGACTCACAGAGAAGATGGGCAGCCTTCTGGGGGGATAGTGCTGAACATCAGTAGAATGGAAGTGAGGGAGGCCATGAAGAGGATGAGGAATGGAAAATCGGTGGGCCCCGACAGGATTACAGTGAAGGCATGGAAGGTACTGAGAGAAGAGGGAATTGACCTTCTGTGGGACCTGTTCATGAAAGTTTGCCAACAGGAAAATATACACGAGGAATGGAGGGAGAGTACTCTTGTCCCCATCTACAAGGGTAAAGGGGATGCACAACACTGTAAAAATTACAGAGGAATAAAGTTGATGTTCCACACAATGAAAATCCTAGAAAGGGTTCTTGATGGAAGATTGAGGAAGGAGGTGGAGATTGCAAAGGAACAATTTGGCTTCATGCCTGGTAGATCAACAACAGATGCTATCTTTGGGTTACGAGAGATGATGGGAAAGTTTCGAGAGAAACAAAGGGAGCTACATCTGGCATTTATTGATCTGGAGAAAGCATATGATAGAGTGCCAAGGCAAGAAGTCTGAGGGAGAAGAAGGTTCCGGAGAAATATGTCAGGTTGGTGCGGGAAATGTACAGAAATGTGAAGACAAGTGTTCGGACCTGTTTGGGACAGACAGAAAGTTTTCAAGTAACAGTTGGCTTGCATCAAGGGTCAGCATTAAGTCCGTTTCTGTTTAATATTGGGATGGAGGTGGTAACAGAGGAGGTGAGAGAAGATGCACCTTGGACAATGTTGTATGCAGATGACGTCTTGCTGTGTGTAGATTCAAGAGAAGAAGCAGAAACTAAACTGGAAAGATGGAGAAAAGTACTGGAAGAGAGAGAGGTATGAGACTGAGCAGAAGTAAGACAGAGTATATGTGTTGCACAGCGGGCGGCGGCCAGGAGACAGATCTGGAGCTGGAAGGAAATGTCATCAGGAAGGTTAGGGACTTTAGATACTTAGGTTCAACAGTGGAAGAAGATGGAGAGGCTGAGAAGGAAGTGGGATGCAGGATACAAACGGGTTGGAGGAACTGGAGGGAGATGGCTGGAGTGTTATGCGATAAGAGGGGTGTCGATCTGAAAGGCAAAATCTATAGGACAGTAGTGAGGCCAGCTATGACGTATGCTATGGAAATTGTGGCCCTGAGGAAAAATAACATGAGCAGCATGGAGGTAGCAGAGATGAGAATGCTTAGGTGGATGTGCGGTGTGACCAGAAAGGATCGTCTGAGAAATGACTATGTGAGGGGAACAGTGAAAGTTACGAACTTAGGAGCGAAGATATAGGAGGCAAGGTTGAGATGGTTTGGTCATGTGATGAGAAGGGAAGACGAATATGTGGGAAGAAAGGTCATGCAGATGGATGTGCAAGGAAGGAAGGAGGAAGCGTGGGCGGCCAAAGAAGAGGTGGAGGGAGCTGGTAGAAGAGGACTTGAGGATGAAGAACTTGGATGTGGTGACAGCCCAAGACAGGAGGATGTGGAGGAGAGACTCATCATCAACAGTGACCCCACTTAAGTGGGAGAAGCTGCAGAAGAAGATTAGAATCTGATTATTTTTTGTCTTAAACGCTAGTTATTGTTGTCTCTTGGAGGAAAATTTGCTAATCCGAACTTTTCGCTAATCCGAACGAGCACGGTTTTTATTAGTTTGGATTACAGAGATATTACTGTACTGCTATTTTTGGAAATGCTTCACTCATAACAAATGTTTGATTTAGAATCTGAATTGGATATAGAAACCATCTTTACGCCTTCATTTCATTTGACTCCTGAGTTGCCTGATCCCTGGCACAGATAATCAGTGTTTTTCTAAATCGGAGTTGTAACCCTGCAACTCGTAAAAATTCGGCCATGGAGCACATATGACACACTGACACATACATATATATATATAGTCATCTCTCGACTTATGTCCGTTCGAGTTACATCCTTTCGAAGATACGTCCGTGATCCCATAAAGGAATAAATAACATTTTCGACTATACTTTCGAATAAGACGCAAGCGAGCGTAAAGCAAAAAAGGTTTTTATTTAGCAACAATGCAGTGGCAACAGCAGATTCAGCAGGAACCTTCCTCAGCAGTCCGCACGTGCCTTCAACAGTTCCTATGTTGATTTTGTGTTTGAGAAATTGGTTATTTGTGTATTTATCGTTAAATATTTCGCAATGTTTTGTGCGACATGGTCCCTACATACCCAATCAAAAAACCTAGTGAAGAATCACAGAAAAAGAGGCGAGCAATTGATCTTGAAACGAAGTTGCAAGTTATAAAGCACGAAGCTGTCAGTGTGATTGCACATGACTTCGAATGGGCTCATTCTACAGTGACGACCATTTTGAAAAATAGGATAGAGGCTGTGAAAGGATCTGCTTCCATTAAATCGACGATAGTGATGAATCAACAAGGTCATATCCGTGATTGGAAAAGCTACTTTCATCATGGATAGAAGACCTGCACCAAAAGCACACCCCTTAGCACTTGATCATAACCGCTAAGGCACTAACTCTCTTCAACATGTTGAAGGAGAAAGCAGGGCCCGATTACGACTACGAAATCAACACTTCTTCCTGTTGGTTCATGAGATTCAAGCAGCGTTTTGCACTGCATAATGTGAAAATATATGGTGAATCCACAAGTTCCGATGAGAAGTCCCTACTGTTAAATCCCTAACCCCTATAACTCTGTTGATTTAAAGTATCAACTTACGTTCTTTCTGATGGAATGGAACCACGACTTAAGTCGAGGGATGACTGTATAAATACATATACCTACCAATTTGAGAGTAGGTAGCTCTCCAAATCGTGCTATTTCTTTAACACTGGTCAAGATTTTTTACATATATACCGGCGAATCTAGTAAATGCCTTTCTCTAAGGAGCAACTAGTTTATTTACATCATAGCTACATTCCCTTCACGCAGACGTCCAGCATGTATTTGATAATAAAATAAAACTGGTCTCGACCTTTGGGAAAGTCAGAGTAGATTTTCCATATTGTTCTGCTGATGGAACTATTCTCTGATTCCCTCCGTGTACAGAATCAGAAAGCCGTCTTTAGTGGTAATGGATCTTTGGAGCTATTCTGATCACATCCACTGGGACAAACTAATTTACATTAAACTAGCTACACATTATGATTCTCTGTCCAACACAGTGAATATGGAGTGTAATCTTCCCTATAACGTTCTGCAGAAGTATACCAATGCTCAACTACGTCATCCAAAATACACATGCAATGTAAGCGACTTACTACTGAACATAAGCTTCCGCTACCGTCTTCACTATAGCAGTTGCATTGAGTTGGTAAGTAACCTGAGCATGGAAGCAGCTGACTGCTTTTCTGGTGGACACCTATCATACAGCTATTCCTACGCTTGGAGTTTTATGACATTTGCAAGAATGGTTAGAGTTTTGTGTTACAACGGACTTTATCTCACAAAAACTTTGATAAGCATCATTTGCTATTTTCCATCATGGCACAATTTTTTTCTTTTTCAACGGTTCACTTCGAGCGATTCAGTTGTGCTGAAGTTTGGAGACTCAATCACTCCTTGAAAATGTATGGTAGCAGAAGACAGTTACCTTCTGTCTTCCACCACCGAATGAATTTTGATGTAATCAAAGGCCAGTAAAGGACTAGTAATGACAACAAAACCTGTGGTTGCATGGAATGCTAACAATGCAAGGGTAACTGATTTGTATATCATTCTACCCTTGTTATACAATATATATGCCACATGACTGCTTGATTTGCTCACTTTGAAAATTGGTGTGCTTTATATATTGACTGTAGCATAACCACAAGTTGTGAAACTCCTCCAGCAGCCTTTCGATTGTGCCCTTTAACTCTTGAGTTCCCACACTGCGTGACTGAGATATCACAGTTAACTGCGTCACTATTGTAATGTGACATTTTATAATATACATGGTATTCGAATATGTATTACAATAGCATCTGGAAAGTCGAGTTTTCCATTCTCCAAAACAAGCAAACCAGTCCGAAGAATACAAGCAGTTTACTTCATAGAAGACAATGCATATAGGATTAACCACCTTATCATAAGCAGTAAGTAGGTTTATAAAATAGCCAAGTTACTTAGCCATCGCAGACCATTGAGCCTAACAAGAAAGGTAAGATGGCAATGGGGTATTATTCACACTTAATTAGAAATAAAAATTACTGTACCAATGGAGTACGTTTGCCATAAAGGCAAACTCCTTAAATAAATACTTTCAATATTTTACAAACATTCAGCATGTTTCAAAGATAAAACGATATCGACCATTTGTCTAATATGCTGATTGCGATTGTTCGTTGATACTTTTATCTCTCATGCATAATGAAGAAAAAAAATCGTAAAAATGAGAAATTTTTTCCCGTTATTCTCCCATACTGTTAAGCATCTCCTTCTCTTAAAATATATTCTACCCTAATTGATCTTAGAATATTTCAAAATGGTAATGTAAGGTGCTTGAACCCGAAACTGAAAAAAAAATAATCATCCCATTTATTTAATGTTTACTGAAAAAAGTAAGAAATAAAATAAATCTGCTAATGCCTTTATCCTCTCAAGGGAGTACCCGAGGTGGTTTAGCCCTAATTTTTTAAGATTAACGATCAACTACCTCAACTCTTAGCTAATCAGAGATGGCTGGACTAAGACCATCAATTATTTTAACAGGCATCTGCGGAGGTGAGTACGACAGATAACTGCTACCTCGTGGTATCTAATCCCAACAGTGTATTATTGTTTGAAATAGTGTGAATTCTGCGGTCGATTTTCTTGGATTGAATTAGAAAACAGCAGAGAGGAAACCCTACTTACTGAGGGGATTTTTCGTAGGCAATTAGGATTTTCCCTCCCTGAAACAAGTTACTCTTGTCACCGACTAGAGTCGAACTTACAACGGCCTTTCT
Organism: Typopeltis vanoorti; assembly: GCF_054136105.1. Taxonomy (NCBI): domain Eukaryota; kingdom Metazoa; phylum Arthropoda; class Arachnida; order Uropygi; family Thelyphonidae; genus Typopeltis; species Typopeltis vanoorti. The sequence continues at coordinate 54,236,339 of NC_143562.1, read as the reverse complement.
TCGAGCAGACTAGCGCTAAAGACGGAATGCAAACCCCATTTTCAGAGGGCTACACAGGCGTTCAAAAAAACAGTTTTAATTGGTAAATTAATAAATTATATTACCTAAATATCACCAAAGTCGAATTTCAAAAGAAATAAATTTAAATTAAAAAAATAACCTCATAAATTGAAAGTGAACAGCAATTGCATTGGAAGGTGAACGGCGTAGCTGTAGTCTTTTACAACATAGAATTCAATTCATATTCCAAAGAAATTTGTCAAAAAATAAAATAAAATAAAAAATAACCATAACATTATACTGTATGATGTTAGTACTCGTTGTAACCGCTGGAGCATAGTTAAGGATAAAATAAATTCAAAAATTTTATTTGCAAAGATATGGCATAGTCTTAAAGTCCATTATATGTGACACTATCGTTTTGTTCAAGTTTAATTTTCAGTGTGTTGTCTATTGAATTAATTAATTTAAGAAGAAATTAGGAAATTATTTATCAGTAGACTTGAAGGCAGATAATTCTTCATAAGTATTTTGTAAAAAAGTAAAGAAACATTGCTTGAAGATGCGATGATGGTCGAATACCCAACATGATGTTGACTTTAACGAAGATATCAAATCAAATAGCTCTGGAGAAGAACAGTTTAAGGGGAATTATGAAGAATCTACATTGAATAGGATGATCAAGTGATATAGGAAAACAAATGTAAATTTGGGAAAAGTTAAAAGGCGTTATGAACAGTTTCCAGTTAAATAGAAACTTAGCTGAAAAATGACTTTGACATTGTAATAAATCCTAGCAACTTATTCTCAACATGATGATTATCATTACATATATTCTTGGAAAATAATCTGATGCTTGTGTTACTCGTGATAACGATTCTGCTTCCATAAACTTTCAGAAGTAAAACTCAGAGGTTTGATTCTAGTTGCAGACTAGAAGAGCAGTTTCTAACTTTTTTAAAACCATTTCAGAGTTAGTCTTTGGCACAAGCAAGTATTTTCTCCGTGAAAGTGTGGTTTTTACTCCCATAATTCAGAAAAACTCCATATGATAACTCATTCTGTTTCAAACAATAATACCAGTCTGGGGATTACTTATTACGAGATGGCACCTTGTATGCAATACTCTCTATCTCGAAATCTTGAAATCGTCGGTAGCCCTGAAGTAAGGTGGTCAACTTTTGAACATGAAAATAAGGAAGATTAGTTCATGACAAATCAAATTTTAGCGAAATTTTTGGGACGTGAATCCTACATTAATTGATAGGGTGGTTTATAGTTTATATTTAAAATATACAAATAGCAATTTCAATTATAACACATCAAAATATTTAATCTAATTTTAAACATTTATACTTACATACAATTAAAATATCCATACTTCTTAGATTAAACTTATATTTATCAACAGATGCTGCAGCAGCTTTGATTTTCTTGTCTCCTTGTGCAAAGTGCAAAAACTCTTTACAATCATAATCAAAATTGATGACTACCATTAGTTCTAATTTAATTAATTCTAAGCTACTTTGATTTCTCTGATCTGTCCATTTATTGTTCATCATTGAGAACATTCGGTGTGGGCATTTGAGCCCGGAATACTTAACACAAAGCCTAAAATTTTACCAAGATTTGGAACATTGATTTTCTTGTTATTTAATTCAATAAATATATTCACCCACTTTTGTTCAGTACTTCCTGATTTCTCCATATTCACAACACTCACTGCATTACAAAACTCTTCATACTGATTATGTTCATTCACAATATCAATATGAAAGTGTTGAACAATGGCTTGCAAATGCCTGGAAGAAAGTTCACGATCCAAATTTAGGGGCACAAGACAATTGATGAGATTTGCATCAGATAAATCAAAATTCTTGGAAATGCACAATGAACAGTAAAAACTAACAAAATCATCATTTTTTTGTTTTTTTGTAGGGCTGGGATCATACAGTTTAAAATCTTTTCAGTGGCATTATCAAAAAAACTGTCCTTTATCTTCTGATTGAATTTTACTACCTAAACATTGCATTATACTGTAGCATTCAATGATACTAAGATCTGCAGTTTCAAGGGATTTGGCAGCTTGAACAAGTATAGCACCAATGTTGGAAAAAAATTAAGTTATACTTCAACAACACACTCCTTTTCTGGATCCTCATCACCCAATTGTTTTTTCAAGATTTTTGGACAGTCGTTAACACTTTTAAAATAGCTCTTAATAGGTAACCAGTTCTTTATGAACCTATCTACAGCTGATGTCAAAGAAAGCCAAGTAGGAACATGACGAATAATTTCAGACCATTCTTGTTCAAGAAAATCAAAGAATGATTTTATGGACAAAGTGTCCATAAAATTTTAAAACTATCATTTCAATATCAATATCCAATCCATCAGAGGCATATTTGGTTGCATTATTCAAAATATGATTGCAGCAGTTTGCGTTAACCATGTTTTCATTATCTTGTGTGACCAGCTTCATTACAGAATTACGTTTCCCGTAATTCACGTGTGCATTATCTGCACAATATGAAGTAGCATTTTTTACATCTAAATTGTGCTCATCAAAGGAAGACTTTATCCGGCTATGAATGGAGTTAGCTGTCTCATCAACTTGCTCAATGAAGTCCAGGAGCATGTTTTTTATGTCACTTAGAGGGTCAAAATATCTCACAACTAGAGGAAACATCTTTCTAATCTTATGGTTCGAAGCACCAGTTGCGATTGAAAAAAAGTTGCTGGTTGTTGAAGGATATTTTAAAACACCGATAAATTTCTGCATTCCTCTTGGAGCCAGAACATTTTTCACAATTGCTTCTGCCTTTGTTCGACCACATGAAATCTTCTTGGCCAAATTCGAGTCATAGAAAATGTTCCTTGATAGCTTATTTGCGCAGTCAATGCTTCTATAACTGATGTTGTGTTCTACATTGTGAAAAACTAACGCTAGCTGACCTGCAGTGTTGTTTAAGTTCTTACTTGTGTTACCGAAAAAGAGGTACAAATTCGAAGAAGTCTTCACATCTTTCTTTCTCCGTTTATGTCCTTCAGTGTTAGAATGTTGCTTGCAGTCATTATTACCCCTATGAGCGATACTCAAGTCACGTTTACATAAGATACAATTAGCTTTGTGAAAGTTGGATGGCACGGGTTTTAGCCACGAGTAATGTTCTTCCCATATCTTCAGATAAACACACAAATATTTACTTTTCTTTTTTGGTTCCTTTTTACATTATCACTTTCCATGTCACCGTCACTATCCATCACGAAAATATACGATGGCACTCGATGTTCAAGGATACGGAAAATACTTTGGGAATGAATGTAAACACAACGGCTGGTAAGAACGCAAGATAGGAAACGGACAAACAAAATCCGGAAGTGTATATCGAAAATCGTTACCAATGATTTCATTATTCCGAATGGATATCGATTATTAAAATGGCGCCAAATGTTACAAGATCAACGCAACGATATAATATCTTTGCCGGAACATCCCGTGTATATTCGATGGCCGAAACAGAATTGTATCGATTAGTTTGGCGGTTATAATATACATTGAAAAATTAATGACACTGATTGATTACGAAAAATACGGGAGTATTTGAAGATCAATACGGGAGCCGGGATGATCCAAAATAATTCGCTAAAATACGAGAGTTCCCAGGAAATACGGGAGAGTTGGTCACCCTATGCTGAAGTCAACTACTAGTGATTAAGTTGCAGCCTAGTTGTTTATCGTTTTCCAAAAGTTACTGCTAAAGATGTTTCTGCGACACCTTTTGGCAAATTGAAAAAAACGTTGAAGACTTTTTGGGAAGTTGTCAAAACATTTGTATATATTTAGGCATTTATTTTCTTTAATGTAGTGCACATCTTTCTACACATCTTAGACAAGCAATGTCGATTATTTTTCCACTGATTGAACACCCGGAAAATCTCGCCTTTTGAAAAATCCTTCGTTCTTCCCATGGTGATCAACACTGTTGACGATTACTGACTAGCAGCATTCTTATATAGTTATAGAACACGTGGTGACATCACATGACCAAGTTTTCTACATATACGCTGCACAAGTGACGTTCGCGTAGGTAAAGGTTTCTGCACGATCTTAACAATGAATAGTTACGCTATATTTTTCAATTTAAAAAGTATTTATGCCAGCGAAATGTAATACAAAAACGCAATGTCTTGTGGTTAATAAGAAAACAAACCAACATCATCTTCTCTCATAATCTTCTTATTGCTTTTGGTTAAACTTGTAACTAATTCTATGTTCTGCTATAGACCAGAGGATTTTCTTTATTTTTCTTGTGTAATTGTTCTTTGAATTCTTTACAATAGATATAAAACCAGCGTAACAAGAATCACTGGTTTACGTTAAACCTTAAAATTAGGTTCTGCACTAATAAATGAGTTTTGAGAGTAATATTTTCAATCGGATTCTAAACGAAAAGTAGTCTGCAAGAAACTTCGATCGCAAGACAGTTACTACTGTTTTATTATTTATTTATTTTAATATCGATCCCATATATTAAGTAAAAACTGGAGAGGAAGGGTTGGGAATCTCTTGAAGCCTTTTCTGAGCAGTTGAAAGGTGTTTTCAATTTTAGAAGAAAGTGGACGCATGATTGAACATAAAAATATCTTTAGAAGCCTTTCTACTGGTTAGTAACTCAAATTTAATCACGATTACGTCCAAATGCGAAACTTGCTGAATGAATTACAAACTGAAAGCATAGAGTGGTTCAGGTCAGTTAAGAAAATACAGATTTTCGGTTGTTGAGAAAATTATTTGGCGTTCTTGTCTTCAAACAAGGATTCAGTTTTGATGATAATATCATCAAGTTTTATCTATTTCTAATCAATGTACAAAAATTTAGAAATTTTATGCGACTTCCACCCACGATGAAATTCCTTTCTCATCTAAAGACAATCAATCACAAACATCCATGTCCACGCTAGGGTTGGACTCCACAGCCGGTTTGGTTCCTTTCCTTCGAATACTAACCCTTGATCAACCAGACCAGCAAAGTTTGGAAACTATCTACCTGTGTGAGTATTTAAATTTGCATCTCGTTTAAGTCAACGTTTATTTTTGTTTGTATTAATAACATAATGTTTTCTTTCTTTCCATTTCTATGTTGATATTCCTGCAACTATGCATATTCTACAATTTATTGTATTAAACATTCATTTCTTAACATTTATTATTTTCGTAAAAATGTATAAATATATTCGTTTTTCCCTTATCTTCCTCGAGAATATAATGTCCCGAATAAACAAAACCTGTTGAAATGAATGATAAAATATGTTTGTACAGTGTAGATGCTCGTATTCGTCAGCTAGTTTTTTGTCTGTTTTTCCTTGAAAAAAAAATCAAGACAGTCCTAAGAAAAATTCTAGTTATTTCCGTATAAAACAAACTCTTCTTCATATGAAAAGCCGTACAAAGGTCTGTCCGACATTCAAATCTTTGTCTCTCCAACAAAGGGAACATGCTATTCATTCTACAGCACCCATAAGAATCACCTTTGTCATTCTTTCATGTTATCGTCTAATTTCCCCCTAAAATAAATTGTTTTGTACGGAGATCTAAGAAGAACATCTCAGAGAATTGATTGTGACTTGCACTCGAAAACAACAGCATATAACTGAGTATTGAGATGCCATTTAATTAGAGAGTAAGAAACAAGTGTTTATAGAAATACTAATAAGGGTAATAAAGGTAATTTATGATAGTACAAAGACAACAGAAAGAAAAAGATAACATAATAGAGTACTTTGAAAACCAAGTTCAACTTTAGTTATTTTAACAACCTCGTAACAAAAGACCTTAAAATTGTTTGAACATGCTTTGCTCATTAAAATAAAACTGGAGAATGAACTAAAAGGAGTCATGAGACATATCAAAGAGAATTAAAAAGTGTATTATTAGTGAAAATAGACAAGCGAAGTCACCAGGGTTGAAACTGTCTTTTATATGAAAAGAATAAAAGAATATCGCAATCAAGGGTGAAGACAAATTGTCCCATAAATCACGTTAGTAATTGTAATAAAAGGTAAATATGGTTTTGGTAGCGGGTGATGTTTTGAATGAGGAAGTGAACGAATGAAATAAAGAGAGATAGAAGTGTGTGTGTGATAGGGTCGGGACTCTACTAAGAAGAATACGAGATCGATATGAACCAGTGGCGCACCCAGAGGGGGGGGAAGGGGCCCGGGCACCCCCCAAAGAAAAGGAAAAAAACACTAGAAAAATTTCCAAAAATCTTTTCCTAATTAAAATTCATTTTTTTTTATTTATGTTGTGTGCTACTTATGAATTAGCGATCACTGCAGATGCTCAGTTATAGGTCGTATGCGATGTGTAGTGTGTATTCGAGAAACGTCTACTCAACTCGCCCCCCCCCTAAAGGTTAAATCCTGAATGCTCGGCCCCCTCCAAGATTAAATCCTGAGTGCGCCACTGATATGAACACTATCATTATTATATAGATGCTCTTATTAGCAAACAACAAAACATACTAAGTCAAAAAGATTGTGTTTTTTTTTTAAAAAAAAGCTACTGATTTATTTGTCAATCATTGCATGAAGAAAATAAAACAAAAACGATAACCATTAAGCCCCATCCCGACGACACACACACAGAGAGAGAGAGAGAGAGAGAGAGAGAGAAGATTGCAAAGATTCTTACAAGATTGCTACAATGCTAGCGTATGATTGATTGTTCTCTACTAGCTTTCATACATCAACGAGGTTTTGGATTATCACTGGCCTGAAAGAACTAAACATTTAAGGAATACGTGAGTGTGACGTCACTTAGGTGCGTCGAAGTCTTTGATACTTAATTGTGCATCGTCTTCTGGCAGTATTTCATTTAGTCGATTTTTATAGTTTAATTTCTAAGATCAGTTTTCTTTATTCTTGTGCCTATTACCAACAAATGTTAATTTCTTGAAGAAGATTTCATAAATTCCAACCCGCTGATTATATGATAACTTCTAGAGAACAATAAATCACTAGTTTTATCCGTAGAAATCTCTTGGGAAGATAAATGGTGGGATGTTTTTTGTTTCTTTGGCATCGAATGCAATTCAGTAATGGACGAGATTAGGATTTTCAAAATCTCTTGAAATATTTCAACCCCCTTCATTTGGATTAACAGTTACAATGAGGAAAAATTCATAAATTAACTCCAAAGTGAAGCGAGATTTTTTGTAAAACGTTTAACATAGACTTGTTTTTGTAATGCATAAACAGGGAATGTTATTCCCTGTTTATGGAGATTTATAAATATAGGGAACTAATGAAGATTGTTTGATTTTAGAATCACGCGTGAAACAAATCTTTATGAGAATGTTCATTTAACTCTGTGCGTTTTCTGACTCATTTGCCTGTTTTGAGGGATCAAAAAACCCTATCACCATATTGAGACCGATTAACTCACCTGTAGTTGAAAATCCTTTCTAAACTTCCTCATCTTCAATTTAAGATCTCCTTTTAAAGATACGTCATTAACGCAGCTCTTCAACATAAGCTGCAGCAGTTCTGAAGGCTCCTAACTATTTAGGAGCCCTCAGAACGGCTGCTATTAATTGAAAAAAGCCTTTATAAAATTTCCTAAGTATTGAGAACGGGAATTGTCTCAAAAGGCTGTCGTGTCATCCTCGTAACTGCCCTCAATAAACATCCGAAGATAAGACTTTATATAACACTCAAAACCAATAAGAAAAAAAGGTAATATTTCCCTAATATTATATGAATTGCTTTATGATTCCTCTGAGGAAAGATATATTACTTATATCTTTTTGAAATATGAAATGACAAACTTTAGGAACTCCCAATGTGTAATTAAATAACAGTATGTGTTAAAATGATTAATAATTTATATTATTAATAATAGTAAAACAAATGGAATAAGCGTACAAAACTGAATGTAATAAAAATATAATCATGTTATGTAACTATTCTTATGTAATTAGAAATAAGTATGGAAAAAGCAAAATATGGCAGAAATGTAATAAGAAATGTCTTAAATATAAAACATTATTTTAAAAAATGGTCAAACGAAAGCAGAAATAAACGTACATATAAACCACAATGGTTTGTAGGACTATAAAATTGCGAGACGAAATTTCAACAGAATTAAATTGCAAGAATAGTAAAATACCCCTCAGGGTAAAAGCAGCTGTATATTATTGTAAATATTATTCACTATGGCGCATATATGTTCCATTGATTTAATAAAATAGTCTCACTGGAAGTGATGTTTGCATCCTCTGCATTAGGCCACCTGAAAATAGACTTCAGTTCAAGTCTAGTCGCTTACTGGATGAACTTTTTCTAAGCCTTTATTCGACCGATTCCCGAGTTAGTCGATCTCTGACACTGGTTTTTTTTCTCCTAGCAACGGAAGTTTAGAACCCATATTATTTCAGACAATCACATATCCTGTTAGGGTTAGGTACCAAGAGATGGCAGCACTTGTTTGCCGCTCTCTTCATTGGTGGCCGCCTATAATTAGTAATAGACATGGGCCAGCTAACTCTGATTGACTACTAGATTGAACTGCCCACTCAGTCTCCAAAAGCTAGATAGGGTTAAAAGGCCTCATCTACTCCCTTTAAAGAATAAAAGGCGTTAGCTGATTTTTTTAATATGAACCAGGTTAAAGAAGTTAGCCCTTAGTAGTTCGTGATTCAACACTGCCTATCTACTTTACATTTGGGGAGTTCAAAACCTTAATCAGATTCTGTCAGTTTAAACTGTCCAGTCTGTGAAGTTGATCACTCCTCAGCAGGATGTATTGATAGTATAGTGGTAGCTGGCATTTCTTCCCACTACAGATGTTATGTTTATACTGACAATACGCGGTCGCCATAGCTCCTTTTGTGACAACAGATCATACCACTAGAATGTAAATGAATGAGAGAAGGAATATTTCACGCTTCATCGACTCTTATGACCTATGGCCGACTAAAATTGAATGAGTCGATCACGGCAGCGTGCTGCCATCTATCGGAAATAAAATCAACTTAGTTAAGCCAACATTGGAGAACGTATCGAATAACAGTGATTTCATATCCAAAATTAAGTTTGATAATTTATAGTTTGGATGTTAATTTATCTTAAATATTCCTGAGGAATTCATTGAGATATATTTTTATGACTGATCGGAACAAGATATTTTAATCCGCCCTATCAAGAATGAACTATCTAAATTAAATTAATTTGAAGCTTATAAAACAAGCATGCAAATATTTAAAATATCGTCTGCTAAACGTTCAATTAAGCAAATAAATAATATTAATAAAATTAATATTACTTAACTCATAATAAACCTCTAGATTTTTAAAACCCTTTATGAAATATCTTAAATCCAAAATAATGATACCTTCTAGACCAGCGTTTCCCAAACCGTGGGCCCCAACCCCCCCTTGGGGACCCGTAAGTTATTATTATTAGTCACCTCCAGGGAGTCAAAAGACTCATCGAAGGAGGGCATCCACTCTACAACTTTGTCTCCACCACTCACAATCCACCAACTGACCTCAACTACGCCAACGCCATCTATCCCCCATGACCATCACTGATATTTCCACAGACAATCACAAACATCCATGCCCACGGAGGGATTCGAGCGCCTGATTTTCAAACATGTTTGAACATGTCGCAGCATTTAAAACCATTCCAAGCTCGTATTAATTTTGATAATTTTTCACGGAACACTTATTCACAACCAGCCATACTACATAGTCTTAGTAACTTAAGTGTATTAAACCTTAACTTAAACTTCGATTACTCTTAAGAGTATATCTGGATGTTCTCGCATTCAAACAGTCTCTTTCTTCTCATAGGTAACAATGGTCGATCGTATAGCTGCTGAACGAGCAGTTAAGGAAACCAATCCGATCATCGATGGTCGAAAGGCGAATGTGAATCTTGCGTACCTCGGTGCAAAATCTCGTGAAGGACAAAATGGTAGGAACACCTTTGAAACAGTGTAGTATAGAATTTTTTAAGGACAGTAGTATATTCGTAGGAATTTTTTTGTAGTATTCGCTTGAATTTTCTGTTACGAAAAATATATATAATTTTTGCACCTTCTAAGAAGGCATGTAACATAACACTGGCCTCCTGGATTCAATTACTGCATGTGATGTCTGCGTTCAGATATCTGTCAATGAATTGCTTATTGTAGTATATAAAGTAAAACCATTATTTTTATTAAAGTGAGAATTTTTTTTTTTTTGCTTTTATTTATTTATTGCAAGGAATGGAAATGTGAAACGGTTCTTTCCCGGGCTGGGGAGTGGATGTACTAACCACTCGGCCAGCCAGGCTGGTTAGCTGATGGAGTGGTTAGCGTATTTAAATAATTTAGCGTATTTAAATAATTTAAATTTAAATAATTTAGCGTATTTAAATAATTTAAATTTAAATAATTTAGCGTATTTAAATAATTTAAATTTAAATAATTTAGCGTATTTAAATAATTTAAATTTAAATAATTTAGCGTATTTAAATAATTTTAAACAAATTTAAAATGTTTATGACTAAGTAGATTTTTTTTAATCTTAAAAGAAACGTATTTAATTTTTATTATTTATTATTTCTTTTTTGTTCTTTTTTATATTTTAATGGAAAAAAATCACACATTAGTGTTGGTTCACAAATTTTGCTTCTCGCGTATTTCGGCGATTAATGAATATTAGTAAATATATTCTTATTCATATAAGTTTCATTTCAGAGGTATTGATAAGAAACACAAAAAAGATTATAAACGCAAAATCTTGAATAAATTGTATTCAATATAAATACAATCAATATTATAATAATATATGTCTATATTACGATTTTTTTTTTCAATGGGGGCAGTGAAATATATATTATTTTTTCCAAAGGGTTGGGAAGCACTGTTCTAGACTATATAATCGACATTTTTATATAAACAGATTTATTGTTTACATGTGTTAACTGCAATAGAAAACTATCAACTCCTGAAATATATCCTTGCAGTTTACGCCACCTGGATTTAATAATGCTTCAATTTAATCTCCAACTAAGTAATCATTTCGTTTTAAAGAACACTCTAAGTTATTAAACTGCGTTAAAAGCGAAAAAAAGAAATCTATTTACATTTTGGAGTGAATTCACTTTTTATACTAATACCGTATATGTCTAATTTGTTCAGATAAGTAATGATGTCTAGACATTGCTACGTCTAGAAATCAGTCTAAAATATTAAAATACGAATATCACTGGAGAAGTGGAGTGAAAGGAACTTAATAAGTTCGAACAAGAAAACATGTTGTCTTTGCATAAATGCATGTCAAACAGAAATATCGAAGAATGAAAAAGTAATATTATTATCGATTAGAATATTAAATGGAATTAAAAATAGTTTTCTATATATAATTTTTGAAAAATTAGTCTCATAATTCTTATCTAGTTGGAATGGGAAATACGAAATGTATAGTACCTATCATCAGCCTTAGTCCCACCTTCTATCTATCCATAAGATAGAAAAGTGCTCGTCTTCAGAGATTGATGAAAGTAGGAAGGCCAACGCCCAACCAATTTCCAAAATCTTTAGGACTTAAATGCTTTTTCTTCTTCCTGTGGGGAATAAAGACCTTCTGATGAGTTGTTTATTTCAGATTTGACTGTACTTTCAATGGAAATAAAACACGTTATTCATTTAACATGCCTGTATTTATTGGTGTGTTCACCCTTCCTTTTCAATTCTCGAATTAATCTTAATAAAATCTGTATAAGCATCCTATCACAAGGGGTCTTCTCAATAACTTTATTTCTTAAGTCTTTCAATTTAGCAAAATTAATATGGCGCTGTGCAAGCTGTTGAGTTGAGATCGTGACCTATAACAGAGTTCTAAATTTTCTATAATTGCAGATCTTTATCCTCTCTCTCTCTCTCTCTTTCTCTCTTTAATATTTACTGTTTAAACTATTAAATACTAGCATGTTTCAGTCTTCCAGATTGCTTGGTTGGTTGGATGCAGGGTCGACCCTAGGAATTTATTCGCCACGTGCAATAGCATATTTTCCCGCCCCTTCCCCCTAAAAAAAATCTTTTTATGACGTCTTAAAAAGCTATGATGTTAAGCTAGGCTTCAATATGTCTAATCATAAATTCTAAATAGTAGCATTAGCTAATGATAATTCATAAGTTAATGAAAAATGATCATAAATTATATTTTTTACAGAGAGAGAGACAATTAACCCTTTAGCGGTGGGATTTTGTTTTGAAAATGTGCATCTGCATGGGTAATTAAAATCAAGCGAAGACAAGTATACTCGTCAAACGCAGAGTAAATGCATCTACTGTGAATTTTAATTAAATAATAACAAAGTGGCAATTATTAAAAGTTATTTGAAAAATCAATAATTTTATTACCCCAAAATTTATTAATATCACAAATATTATTAACACAACCGAAAAAAAAATGTTTTTATAATGTATTACAGCAAAGGTTGGTCGATTGGTAGAGCCTCTGCGCTCACGCAAAAGGTTAAGCAAGTTTGAGCGCGGTTAGTGGTTGGACGGGATCAATCGTTCGATTCTGTTGGCACACTCTCCATCGCTGAGTCTTTGGACTCCGTGGAGGTGTCACATAGTAATAATAATAATAATTACTATTGACTTACATGTAAGTAATGCTCATCACTGCTAAATCACAAACACGTAACTAACGACATCGTGAAGTGTGATTTCAACAGAGAAGGAATAAATGACTTTTTTATGGTTTATTTTTCGTGTTGTTTAGGCCATTAACTTGTCGCCCCGTGCAAATGCATGTGTTGCACCGTCGGTACAGCCGGCCCTTTTTGGATCGATTTACGACTGAAGCTACTAAGGCTATAATGCCATTGTATCATGTCTGCTTGCTTGTGTTCTTTTGACAGGTTCCTTTCCATCGCAGTAAGCTATCGGCTATATGGGATTCGAACTCGGGGCTCCAAACAGAGGGCACCGTTTAAACCACCTGAGCTACCAAGGCTCCTTGATGAGCAAAAGTAGCTGCTTGTTTATTGCAAATGCTAGTTAGGATCTTGTGTAAGAATGTTTATAAACACCTCTTCTGAAAGCTTCTTCTGTAACTCGAACAACCTTTGTTTATTTAAAAATAAATCGATAAAATGAAATTAAACTTTGGTTGTGGAGTTGCCTGTCAGAGATAAAATATACATTTCTATACCGATTGAGCTACGGAGGCTCTTAATAATAATAATAATAATAATAATAATAATAATAATAATAATAATAATAATAATCGCCACCGGGGAGAGGGTATTTGTCAAGCTCTGATAAAACGGAAAATATTATTAAATAAAATTAAAACTATCTTCTCTCAAGATCTTAGTTGCAATTTATGTAATCTTATTAAATTTTGAATTTTAATTATTTAAATTTAAATATTATTTTAAAAATAAAATTTAAAATATTAAAAATTTAAAAATGTTATCTAAAAATTAAAAATATTTCTGTGATTTATTTTATCGTTATTTTATTTTATTTCATTTATTTTTTATTTTATTTTATGTTATTTTTATCACACGTGCCAAAGCTGGTATTTAACTACGTGAATTCTCTTATAAAAACTGTGATATGTGCGCACACACACACACACACACACACGTTTAGTTAGCTATTATAACAAGAAACAGATGGATGGATTGCTGCAAGCAATTTTGATTTTACAGCGCATTAAATCTTATTACAACAGCTGACCTAGCAGCAGAAGAATCATTCCGGTCGTCCAATCAAGATTTGCGCAGTCTGCGTTTTCACTTCTGCGCACTTGAGTTTTCATTCGGACAAGCTATGTTGATGTTATGTATTTCCACAACTAAGTTGGTGAGGTATGAAGCTAGAATGTTCTCTGAGTTACAAAATATGTACTCTTGACTAAACTTTTTCTTTTATTTTCACTTTTATTTTTATAAACCGTTTGCTGAAGTTATTTAATGTTAGAGAAGTAATCTGAAGTAGAAACGAGAAAATTGTAGCGAAGTATGATTACATCAAACTACACTGATAAAATAATCGACGTGACATTACTTTTAAACTTATGATTTATTCTCGTAATACAGCATAAGTTGTTTTAATTTGTATATACATATAATGTTCTTTCAGAAATCATCTATCATTTTTTTATTTTGTTATTTAATTTTAATTTGACGTGTTTTTTTTTTTTTTTTTTTTTTTTTTTGAAAAATTCCTTTATCGCTCTTTATTAAGCTGGTGTTGACATTTAATTACACGGTACAGCTTATATGAAGTTTTTTTTTTTTTTTTTTTTTTTTTTTTTTTTGAGAGAGAGTGCGGTTATTGATATATAATATAAAGCGAGATAATTTATCGGGATATTATCGAAATATCATATCATAACTGTTGTTGCATGATAAAGTTATAATCCCACTACAGAAGAGATCCACATAGAAGAAAATTATTAATATTGAGCATTCATAAATTATTATTGTTACCTACGGAGTCCAAAGACTCATCCAGAAAAGGCACTTTTTATCCTCAGAATCCACCGTCTATATCGGTTGTCTAAGCAATGACACACTTAACCAATAGGGTACTGAGATTTATTATTATTATTATTTTTTTTTTTTTATTTATTTATTTTTTTTTTTTGCTTTGTTACGAAGCATATCAATGCTATGATTAAATAGGTGAAGATTAAATAGGCTCCGGAACATAATTTATCGTCCTTTAATCTCACAACACCTATTGAACTTTGATCAAAGTTCGTGCTTTTTTTAAGTTCTCGGTCACTTTAGAAACTTTTAAGTTTCCAAGGTACGTAATTGTTTTGCTACTTAACTATAAAACAGTAATTTATTTTAATCGTTTTTCTGCCTTCGTAGGAGGAAGTTTTTTTTTTATTATAAAAAATGAATAGCTTTTTGAGACGCTTGTGAAGTTAAGTAGATTTCCTTCAACGTCAGTGATTTTGTTGTTTTGAATTACAACAGAAGCAAATAATGCTCTAACCAGTGTATTATGTATTCTGGCTTTGCTTGTGTTGACGGATGAGAAACCGGAGTTTCGGGAGGAAAACTCTTCAACCTCCGTATGTGATCGGCTAACACCTTTACATGTAGCAATAAAGGGGGTGCTTTGGTTGGAAAAACTTGGGTTGGAATCTGTTTAGAACGCCAATAATTTTTACACTGGCGTTGTAGCTAGTACGTTGGCGAGTCTCATACGGTTATACGGTGCTTTCTCCCTCGAAAAATATGCCAACTAGCCAGGAAACACACGAAGTTAACAGACAGAAATATATTGAGAAAGTAGATTCAAGGCTGTCGTAATCCCCTCGGCAACGAAGGCGATGTCTAGGGGCACAAGTTTGGAGGGATGCAGAAACTAGCAAAACTGTATTTCGATCATAAAACGCCGTTTTATAATAATAATTATTATTATTGTTATTATTATGTAGTGTGTGCGTGTGTGTGTGTGTGTGTGTGTGTGTGTGTGTGCGTGCGCGCGCGCGCGCTCTTTACAGTATTTTGGTTCCTGCAGTGTTAATGCATTTGTATTTATTTTATTTATTTGATATATATTTATTTTATTTTTTTTTTTATTTTTATTTTTATTTTTTTATTTTGCCAAATCGCCTTTCCTTAGTTTTAAAAAGTACCCATTAGCACAATACACATGCCGAAATTCTATTTTTTTTTTTTTAAATACTCCTTTTAAAGAAAATAATAAAGAAGACAAAGTGCATCATCGCATTGATCTTGTGGAATTTTTTTTATGAAATTTATAGCGATAAACTTATTGCCATCGTCTCATAAATTAAGCTTCTTTTCCCAAAGCCTATTTATGCATTGTGGTCATTGATATACTGGAAAAAAGTTTCCACAAACATTATGTACTTCTAAGACCAAAATGTCAAGAAAGTCCTATTTCTGTGGGAACTATCATGGCACGATCATGTGGACTGTTATTCGAATCGTCAAGACATTTTTCAATGAACATCGGGTTAACTAATCTTAGGAGGAAGCTTAGAGTAATTCCACTTTTTCCTGCACGACTGGTTTCGCAGTATACAAATGAGATGACAGGCGCATATCCCGTGACCTTGGTTGCTTGAGTAATTTAAACAACCACAACCAAACTAGAACCAACTAGGTGGATGGCGGGGGGGGGGGGTTGGGGGGTCGAGAATGAGACGACATGGCGGCATTCAGACTCTTCCTTCTGTATACAAATCGGACGAAACAACAACTTTGATCAAAATGAAGGAAAATATCGTCTTTTGTTTATTTTCCATTGTAGGGTTACAAAGTTACAAGCCGAACTACTCCGCCATTGTTCATTTTTAATCTTTATTAGACTTTTTTAAAACAATAAATAAATAGAGATTTCTACCTGATAATTTGTGAAGAATTCTTTATTTCAGCAATTCATTATACATATTCAAATCAAATTGTAGTTTATTTTAAACTAACTTGTAGCATCCCATGTATCACTGTTATGGTTAAAATTAAATTCGTATTTTGAAATTTTACGAAAAAAAACATTAATCGTATGTTTCGACAATAGAATTTTGAAAACAATAGATATTTTTCCAGCTTTCCCTCCTCCGTTCCAGAAAAATAAAAATAAAAAATATACAAAAACTTCACACCTGTACTGCTAATTGTTCTCTGAAAGAATTTAACATTGTTAGCTTCCAGGAATGTGTTAGCAGAGATAATCTCAGATGGTATGGTCACTTAAACATGGGAGAGGGAAGATTAACAAAACAAGTCCTCTCTGCCTGGTTGGCAGGAAAAAAGACCCAGAGGAAGACCAAGATATAGGTGGATTGACACTATACAAAGTGCCTTAGAAGATAGAAATATAAAATCTGATAATGTTGGAATCTTGACAGGTAACAGATTGATTTGGAAGAAAACTGTAGATAGGAAGTTAGTGGTGTTGTAACTTTTTCACGTAGTACTATCATATCTTGTACACAGGGCCGGCGCTACCATTGAGGCAAACTAGGCAACAGCGTAGGGCGCAAGCCATGAAGGGGCGCAAAACTTCAAGCTATGCTTTATTCATACTTTACTAACATATCAAAATTAAATAGAGATATATGATTTAGGTATCGATTCTTTTTCCTTATCCCTCGCACATCACACTATTTAACTCTTGGTTCTTTTTTGTTCCTTACCTAAATTATTTGAACTTACCGCTATTTAAAATTCAATTAATATAAATATTTTAAAACGTTAACATTTTAAAATATTAAATTTCGGTATTTTATAACTTTTTTTTTTTTTTTTTGGAAATGAATTATAACAGAGAATTTTCAAATTAATTTAAAAAGAAAATAAAAAAGCCCTATTAATTTAACCTGAAAGACAATTTTATTTTGTTTAATGCCAATTAGAGACATTTTAGTTTATGAAATACGGGGCACACTTGTAAATTTTGCCTAGGGCGCAAAATAACCTGGCACCGATAGTACCTGTATATTCCGTTAGGGTACATGGCAGGAATTTGATGATGATGATGTATACGTTATTTTTATATATTTATTATGATTATCATTCTTTAAGAATTTTTGCAAAAGACAGTTCTGAAATATTTCGTTTCTGTACTTATATGTATGGGGAAAAGATGCAGTCATATTTATAAGCTAATATAAATTCTCCTGTCTACGATAGTACGCTGCCTTGAAGAAGAATTTAAGGAAAAAGAGTGGCATCTACTTCTGGCATTCCATTAAAAAGAAGCATAAAATGATGCTAGTAAAACTTTTACGTGTAGGGATCCGCTTGTACTTCTGGCATTTCCTCGAACTTTTATAACCTGGTGGCAGATATGAATACCTAAATATTTCCTTGACTGGATTTGAATTTTATTAAGCTTTTCAAAGCGTATTAATTTAAGAAATTCAACTTTTAAAAGCAAAATAAACAACACATGGAAGGCGCAACTTACCCCTCCTCACTCTAAGTAACATCCGTTTTATCGTAATGATTGGGCACTTTTTTCTCCCTTTATTTATTTTTTTTTTAAACCAAGAAATAATATCAATATTTGGAATTTTCTGCTCAAGTATATTTAAAAGTTTATTTCAGACAGCATATTTCCACACAGCGATCTGTCAGTTCTTCTCACTAGGGGTCATCTGTTAGACTAATAGATTTATATAATAATAAATCGTGTATATTTTATGATATATAAAATGTACTATTATAATATATATATATATATATATATATATATATATATATATATATATATATATATATATATATATATATATATATATATATATATATATATATATATATATATTCTTTTTGCATCATATGTTTTATTATTACAATTATTTTGTTTGTTTATTTATTTATTTTTAGAAAGGCAACTGATTTTAGTTTCGCATACGACGATCTATTTCTTACTGTTCAGCGATATGTTCAGCATTAATTCGCTCTCGACTGCTTGTCCGATTCTAACAATGACGTAATTTTCAGATAATGTTTATTTTGCGTTAGTTTCATAAGCAAGGCTTAACTGTAGTAAGCCTTCAGGCTACTGAGAACTAGTTAAAAACACTGTCCTTGTCACCGATAAAACTGTGTTACAAGAGTCACGTTCCATAGGTAGAGACAAATTATTTAGCAGAGGATATTTGATACGAATCCAGCAGTTTCGTTCTACATTACATTGCATACACCGCAATTTTTAAAGCATTAAGACTCCATATTTATATTTGCAAGAATGAAAACACAGAAGTAAAATTACTTGATCGCTTTACATTTTGTCCAGTGCTGAAAATATGACGTTTACTTGCTGGTAAGTATGTTGCCTTATCTATTCTTTATAATCTAAGTTTTCGACAGAGTAATGTTAGAATTATTATAATAATATTTAGTATGTTTTAATTAATTAAGATAAAATTAATACTGTTGTAAAATTAGTTACTTTTTTTCCCTATAGAGAATAAAAGGGGTTATTAGGTTCGTGTATAATGTATCACAAATAAATACATAAGGAAAAGGCGTGATAAAAATATTCGTCTACTGAATTGATTCATCAGTAAAAAAAATTAAAAAATTAGAATTTTATGATGCTTTGCTTAAGCAAGATTTTTAAAATATTATTGATTTATTGAAATTAGAATACCTGTTTTCTTCTTAACTTTTGTTCTTTTGATTTTTTCATATAATGTATACAGTTGACCTTGGTTAAATAATCATTCGAATTTCGGAAGGAAGATTCCTACTTCGATATTTTGTCCTTGATATTTATTGGTAATCACTGGGTCCTACGATCGATTTTCTTGAGTTTACGGGACGAAAAACTCAAGTTTACGAGAGAAAAAACCTGTTTGCCTGTCCCAGAGATCGACTAACTCGGCAACCGATCAAGGAAAGGATTAGAAACGGTTTCTCTAGTCGGCGACTAGAATCGAACCTAGGTCTTTTTTCAAGGAAATTGGATTATTTTATTGGCTAACTTTGGGAAAACGAAATGCTATTATTCCAGGTGGATGGAATTTAATGAAACTAGGTATTAAAGATATCTCTTACAATTTCTTTAATAGCTTCAAACTGGCTATTTTTTATCAGGCAAAAATCATTTTTCTATTGTATCAATCCACCTAAATTTTAGTCTCTTGATGGGTTCTACGATCGATTTTCTTGAGTTTACGGGACGAAAAACTCAAGAAACTAGAGAAACATTTTCTAATCCTTTCCTTGATCGCTTGCCTGTCTTAGAGATCGACTAACTCGGCAACCGATCAAGGAAAGGATTAGAAAATGTTTCTCTAGTCGGCGAGGATGACAGGAAAATGTTCATTGCCAAGATGACAATGTTCATTGCAAAAACTAGTGTTCATTACCAGGATGACAGGAAAACTTATTGTTCCTGTCATCCTGGCAATGAACACTAGTTTTTTTTCTTCTGTTTCAGTGACTACACCACCTAAGAGTAGCTCTGCTAACACATTTCTGAATGGTAACAATGTCAAGTAGTATCCTAATGTCCCCTTTGTTAATATGATTTTGCCATTGATACTATCTTTCACTCCCCAAATCTTCCTCAAACTCATATCTGCATCTGCCTTTAATGCATAGCATCATACATCTTCTCAAGGAAATGTGCTTTGCATTAAGGGTAAATACTAAGATTAGTGATCAGAGCTTATTCCACCTTTACCACGCGTTGCCTAAGACTTGCAATATATATATATATATATATATATATATATATATATATATATATATATATATATATATATATATATATATATATATATATATATATATATATATATATATATATATATATATATATATTGCACTTGTTAAGTTCCTCACGTCTTCTATATATATATATATATATATATAGAAGACGTGAGGAACTTGAGGATCTTCCTTAGCTATAGCCAAGTTAGTCAGTCTTGGGGGCGGTCGGTAGGGTTTTTCCGCCAGTTTATCTGGCGTTTTTCATCCTGCAAGCAGGCAAACCGGCCCCGTGAACATACGCTATTACAGTAAAAAAAATATATATATATACCCCCCACACACCCATCGGCAGGCTAGGCAACAGGTCGGTTGGGAGTGGTACTAACAAGAAGTCGCATCTAAGTAACACGCTGACCCTGCATAGGAAGCGGTAAGAACGCTAGTGAAAGAAGATATATATATACTGTATATACACGCACTTTAACTCCTCTTTGTTAGCGCGTTCGTACCGCAGCGCAAACACTACTTTCGCAGAGAAAGGTTAAGCCTTAAACAGCCTTAACCGTTAAGGACTGCAGCATCTCTCTTTTTATGTGTTTTTAAAAACTCACTGCTGATTCTCTAATCGAGTGCACAGTTTAACAATTTTTTCTTCTCGAATCTTTCCACTTTAAACTTTAAATTTCTTTTCATGATTAGTTAAAGGTTAATGATAAACTGTTTTATAACCTCTATAAGTATGTGTAGCTCAGTGGATGTAGCGTTTGCACACCACGGCGTTTGACACCGCACAAAGGAAGACTTTGTTTCGAATCTCGACTAGAGGAAATTTTTCTAAGCCTTTTTTCGACCGGTTCCCGAGTTAGTCGATCTTTGGCATGGGCAAGGGGTTGAGTTTTTCTCCCGTAAACTCAATAAAATCGACCGTAGAACCCACATTATTTCAGACATTAAATATATTGTGTTAGAGTTGGAGACCACGAGATAGCGGCACTTGTTAAGCCATATCTCTTCACTGCGTGCCGCTTAATTAGTGATAGCCTTGGGCCAGCTATCTCTAATCGGCTGCTAGTGTAGATTGAACTGCCCGCTCAATCTCCAAAAGTTAGATAGAGCTAAACGGCCTTGCCGACTTCCTATACGGGAATAAAAAGGCGTTAGTTGATTTTTTTTATTTTAAATAATTGTTTTTATAAAAGTGAGCCATGGGCCGGATTGAACATGACCATTAGCCGGACCAGCACTCGGGCCGTATGTTTAACACTCCTGATCTTGTAGGTCCTTGATATGCGGATATAATTTGAGTTCTCAGCTGGAAAGATCCCACAGGAGTGGAAAAATATATATAATATTCCTGTTGCACAAGGTTGTGCAAAAAGTGATGTTTAACTGTTTACCTATTACTATTTCTGGAGTGGTTATGAAGATTTTAGTGACTTTGATGGGACTCGCATACAGAAATGGATTGAGAGACAACATGTACTTTGCAAGGAACAGCGTTAGTTTATTAAAAGGAGGTCATGTCTGAGCAATGTTCTCTTATTTTGTAATAATATTATTGCTGAGTTAAATAAAGGGAATGGGTATACTATGATACTCTTTGACTTTTCTAAGCATAGGATACCACGTGAAAGGCTGTTGCATAAACTGGAGAATATGGAATTGGAATATAAATTACTGACTTGGATAAATGGGTGACTGACGGACAGGTATCAGCTTCGTCCGGAATTGTAATGTGAGCTGTAATCAACATTAATCATATAAAGTGACCTTCAAACGGCCAACGTCCAATATCTGCAAACTTGTCAGTATCCAAAAAGGGATTACTGTCTCAAGTAGCTGGCAGCTAATCAGTGCCCAAAAGGGTCACTGTCTGGAATCTGGATAACTCCACCCCAAAAACCCAACCGAACCTCAGCCTTGCACAACCAGAAGGATTAAGCCCTCGCTTGGTGAAACAGCAAACAAAAGCCGCCGGAGTGCATGGGCCTGCTGTTCCAGGCAGAAGGCTCAAGAGAATAACTTAAGCCGAGGGTGGGGGGGGCACATTCTATATAATACCATGGAATTCCATGTTAAAGAGTTATATTCTTCATAGATGAATAATACGTCTGCACCAAGATAAATAATACTAAAGGTTTTCATTGAGGATATTTAGAAATCCATCGTTTTTTTATAGCGAAATAAATAAAAAACATAAAATTTTCGAATTTTCCCAGCGAGTTTATAAGAACCAACAGTTTGAATCAGCTGTAAGCCAGTTGAACTCTAACGAATGCACTACTAATAAAAGGAGAATATACAGGCTGCTGGGGTGATTTTCCATGTATTTTAAGTTGTGTAAGCCAAAGGCAATTCCTATAACGAAGGTTATATTCTCGTAAACTCTCTGTAAAATTCACAACTATTAAGTTTCATTTTATTTGGCTATAAAAAATGATGGATTTTTTTGTATGATCGCAGTGCTTTTCATTCGATTTTAACTGACATTCATATAATTTGGCCGTATAAGAAGTGTAAATGCAGATTCCTGAACGCTAAAAAGAGCACAAATATAGAGCCTGGTGGAGGAGGAGCAAGGAGAATGGTGTTAGTGTAGAAGTCTTTCAAAGACTGTAGAGAATCTTTCAGTATTACTCGTTATGTATCAAGTGAGCTACATTTGATATAGTATGCCGATAACTCATATCAAGCCTCGATAAACAGGTCTTTTAAACTTCATGTTATCCCATAATTATAGTTGCCCGTATGATTACTGGAATTTATTTTGTAATAAGTGACTGCAACGTTGTGCACTCTGGCCTCCCTGCATAATAGAAGTCTAAAAAGCACCAGATAGGATGTTCAAAATCTTTTTTCAATGTATATACAATCAATTCTCAGTGTACCACTACTCGTATGCATGACCGCCATCCTATTAACGCGTTCGCCGAAAACCATCTCACTCCTGCAACCCACGGACTAGAGGACCAGGTTTTATAGCTGCCTTCGTGGCATTCGTTTAAGAAATAGTTTTGCTTAGACCTTTGTAGCTCTTTGCATGCAGATTTTTAGGACTGCAATCAGTCCTAAAAATCTGCATGCAAAGAGCTAGTTCCTGTAATCAGCAACTAGATTCTAGTTGCTGATTACAGGAAGTTTTTCCGACTTCGACCTTTTCTCAAGTTAGTCGATCTCTGGCAAGAGCAAGTGTTTTTTTCTCTCTCGATAACTCGAATTTTTCGTTCCTTAAAACTCAAGAAAATCGACTGTAGAACCACACTCTTTCAGACAAAAATAATATGTTAGGATCAGGGAAACCAGATGACCTCTCTTCACCAAATGCAGTTTATAATTAGTGATAGTCTTGGAGCTATATCTGACTGGTTGCCGGTGGAGACTGAACTTCCCCCTCAGTCTCAAAAAAGAAAAAGAAAAGTTAATAAGACTAAAACGGACTCGCCTACTCCCCAAAGGGTAATAATAAAAGGCGTTAGCGTATTTAGTTTTGCTCGCTTCGACTATTGCTGCTACCGAAGGTGAAACAAACCCTCAGAAACTTCTAGAAGGAATATAACATCATGCATTGCAAAAAGAATATTGATGCAGTATGGAGTGAGATGACATAAAAATGTATGAATAGTGTTTGTAGAAGCTTCCGAAAATACAAGGTTATACATTCACAAGATTCGAGAAAGACAAGCCTTACAAGAAGTTGGTGACAAGATACTACTACTGCTAGAGAATATTTGGAATTAGAGGTTGACAATAAAGATGAAAAGCAAATGAGAGCTCTTTTTCCGCAGCTTCCAGAAAGTAGGAGAAGAAGAAGAAGATAATGAAGAAAGAGGAGAGAGAGAGAGATGCAAAACAAGAAGCCGATTCTACCAAAACGTTTACAGTGTAAAAGTTCCTCTGTTAATAAGGCACTTCGGTTGTTTGAAGAAATTGATCCTAATATTCAGAGAATTCCGCTGCAATTGCTTACAATGGAGATATTTGAAGAGAAAAGAAAAGGAAACTGTGCAGACGACATTCGACGCAATGTAGATATTTTTGAAGGCATCTATTTCTGCTGTAACTTTAGTCTTCAAATCTAAACCTTCTGCAAGCTGCATATGGCATATCCTCATCAGAATGCTTTCTTGCAATTCCTGAATTAGAAAAATTTCTTGTTGATGACCTGGCTTCTCCCCCACTCCTTGATGAAGTGACCTATTAATAAATAAGCAGGAGTTTTTAAGAATTATCCTTACTGCATAGACTTCCAGCTGATTGTTTATTTGGTAAGCGCAGGGAAGCACTGTTGTTTATCTATTACGGTACAGTACTGTATTAATTAATTATATTATTTCACATAAATAAAGAGTTAAATCAGTTAAAAATATAACAAAACAGAGTTATTTTGTACATTTTATCATTTATTCATGTTAGTGTTAACATATCGTCGTATCATATTGTTATAGTGATTTCCGACTTGCGAAGGAATTGGCGAAACCGAACGCCATCCTAACTCGAGGACTAACCGTACTTAAAATGTTATAATCGTTTTTTTGGTTTTCGGATATTTTTGCAGTAGGATATATCTCTATTTTTCATTCATCAGGAATAGCTAGACGATATGTGTTAAAAAGAAAAAAGTATTGCAGAACGAGGGAAATGATCATTTCCATAATAAACGTAACTTATCCCTAATCCCTACATTTCACAAAAATAAATATGAAATTAAAACAATTCAAGAATAGCGTCGTATCATTGAATCAACGTTTTCTTTCTTACATTCTTATTTGAAAAATAAATAAATAACGACGAAGTTCTCATTACTTGCTTCTCTCATCCATTCTTGATCTAAAACAGTGGCTGCTCGTACGAATATGTAGTGGTGGGACTGCAATGCTCCCAGCCCAAACTGCACGTAAATCACGCGTTAACCCCCACTACGTCATTCCCACTAGGGAGGAGATTGGTGCTGTTTGCATTGAATGCAGCTCCAGCGTTGAGTATACTAGCCCTAGCCCGCACAGCACATTGACTATTGTAAAATACAGCTATTGCTACAAAATGAATTAAATAAAATACTATCGAGCGGTATTGTATTACAAAAAAAAATAATAATAACGGTTTTTAGATAAATATATAAAAATTTAAGAACGGCGATAATAAAATAGGAACTTTCATTTTATACTGGAGGGGCTACAGCCCTTATGGACGAGCCGCCGCTGATCTAAAGCACTGTAAATAATAGTTTTACAAGAGAAAGACCCATTCCCCTGCTCATCAAAAAGTACATGTTTGATTACAAACTTGTTAAGAAGATATAGAAGCAGTTGAAGCAGCGGTTTAATATCTAGAAAAACAATCTTGAAAACAAAGGGGAAAAGTCTAATGAAAGGCTAAAATGAGATCCTTCAGGTAATACATGTTAAGTAGCACTTTACCAAGAAAATTAGAGGAAAACTGGACAAGATATCAGTAATCTGGATTTATTAGCTCCGAAGCTAGTTTTCCTCTTACGATGAGGTGAGTACTTGCGCGTGAGTGCATGCATTATTCATGTATTGTATATCTATTTCTTGAACTTAAGAACAGGAAGAATACTTCAGCAGGACGTTGAGTGATTTTTGCCAGGAGTTGAGTTTCGGTACTATATAATACTTTGAAAGAGTATTTATATGGACAACTCAAAACCCTAAGTTTTACACAGACTTACTTAAAGTCTGTGTAAAACTTGGGGTTTTGCGGTTCTAATTCATCAAAAGAAAACCCTTTTAATGAATTAGAAAGCTACATCTAAAAATAAGTTATGTATGGATTTTCTTTTCAATGAATTAGGATGTTATAGAATCTTAAATACATTATATACTAACTATAACAATCTCAAATGTTCATTTTTAAAAACGAATGGGATTCAACACGTTTTGTTTTATTAAATATAGCCGTTATAGTATCTGACTAAGCTCAAAGACTTTTTTTCATATTGATATAGATTTGTATTGTAAGTCTTATGCTGATTAGTGATTTCTACCCGCTGAGATTTCCGGCCGGATTGGATGTTTTCGGGAAGGAAAACTATTTCGCCGTTCACGAGATTAGCTACCTCACCTTATAAATGTTCTTGTGGCCAAATGTCACGTAGCGCAGTTCGCAAGGATTATTCGGCATTGGCCATTTGGTTGGAAAGACCACTTTTAAATCTCCTCTAAAAATTGAATCATTATAAATACTTTTACAGCTGTAAGTGAGCTAGCCGGTCTCATAATGCGTTAGCAGTTTTTTCTTTCTTGGAAAAATGAGAATTTTTACACCGCATTACTGTCAAACTGGCCAAGAAACCACAATTACCAACCTCAGAAACTTAGTTACATTCTCCATAATTATAACCAATTTTGACAAATTTAATTTCACGATAAAGTAACTAAACAATTGCTTTATTTTGACAGTTAAATTTTCATAGTTATTTATTTATTTATTATAAATAATTTCGAAACATCCATGGAGTTAGTACACTTTTTATGTGAGGTTCTGCCATTCCACATCCAGCAATAATTATCATATCTCACAATGAATTAT
Source organism: Typopeltis vanoorti (assembly GCF_054136105.1). Classification (NCBI taxonomy): domain Eukaryota; kingdom Metazoa; phylum Arthropoda; class Arachnida; order Uropygi; family Thelyphonidae; genus Typopeltis; species Typopeltis vanoorti. The sequence continues at coordinate 54,209,555 of NC_143562.1, read as the reverse complement.
CTCAATGACGATGCATTCACTTCCTACTCAGGTAACACATTCCACTCACCTTTTCATCTATCATGCAAATAATGTTCCTCTCATTTTCTTGGTCTTAACCCCCTGACACAGCTTCCATGAAATAACCCTTGTTCTCTTATCTCCATACTACCCTACACAGCAGATACTTTACATCTATGGGATATGTATTCTCACCAGCATATCTCTCAATCATATTTCCCCTTCTCATCTTCCAAGGTCGCACTCTATGCTTTCTCATGTCGATTCTTATTCTCAACATAACAGTCTGGATACAACTCAGATACTGGATCTGGATGTGTTCCGAAGTTTTTAGCTTATCTCTGGGTGTTAGCCTCATCATGTGTCGTTGACCGACTAGTAAACATAACTGCTCTCCCTACTGGTAATGGATGATCTCACTTCAGACATTGGTGATCTGTAAATATCTTTATTTAGTCGATTAAATTCATCTTTTGATGCGAGACCACAATTTCTATTGGGATTCTAAAGCTACTTGAAGAAGTTCCATATTCCATCTCTAGAGCAGGATTTCAGGTTTATTTAACCTAACCCCGACATTCTTTCACGGCTATAATGATATCAATATGTTATAGAATAACGCAAGCCTTCAGAAGTTCTCAGTGTGACTTCTGAACGCTTTTTTTGGTTGTAGTCAGTACTTTGAGTGAGTGTCACAACAATTGTAACGTCTTTTATTCCCCTATAGGGAGAAGGCGAGGCTGTGTTAGCCCTATTTAACTTTTTTTGGAGACTGAGGGGAAGTTTAATCTCCACAGGTAGCCAATCACAGATAGCTATCATAATTATATACAGCATCATGTAGAATGAGGCAGCTAACAAGTGACGCTATCTCATGCTACCTAATCTGAACACTATTTATTGTCTGAAATAGTGTGAGTTATAAGGTCGATTTTCTTGAGTTTACGGGACAAAAAACCTGAGTTTCGTAGGGAAGAAAAAACTGTTTGCAGTTGACCAAGATCGCCTAACTCGGGAAAGTGTCGGGGAAAAAAAGGCTTCCTAACAGTTCCTCTAGTCAGCGACTAGACATGAACTCAAGTCTAGTCGCTGTGTGTGTGGATGTCTGAGTTCTAAAACAAAATAGGACTCTTCATCAATGTATCACTTTACGTTACATGGAATAGATCGGATTTTTTACCACTACTAAATAAAATATGAACTAAAACAAACACTGAAACGTGCAGACAAAGGCATCGAACGCTGAGGGAAGATATGCTATAACTCGGGGATCCCACGGGCTACTGAGCACGTCCCCTAGGTGGCTAATGTAGAGAAACCCTGACTACCATCCGTTGGATATCAAGGCAACTCTGAATATATTATATAAAGAGCCATAGATCAGTGGTTTTGGGACTGGCGATCCCATGTGAAAATATTGCCATTCATTAACCCGCACTGGGCTAGCGTGGAGAATTTATGACTTAACCTTCCAAGATGAATCCGACAGAAATAAAATGGCCCTCATTCCCCGGATTGCAGATTGTTACCACCTATGGCAGCAAGCAGATAAACATGAAGGTAGAAGGTACTAACAATCCCCGGTTAACCAGATCATGCTGCCATTGAAAACTTGACCTTGGGACATTAAACTGTAGGACTCTGAGCAATGAAGCACGGCTAACTGAACTAACTGAGGAGCTAAAGCAAATAAAATGGGACATTCTTGGACTGTGTTAAGTTAGACGTAATGGTGAAGAAATTCTTCAATTAAAAAATGGAGACTATATTTTAGAGGCCAAAATAAGGGAAGAATCAGTGGAGTTGTATTCTTGATCAACAAAAAACTGAAGAACAACATAATAGAATTTGACAGTATATATATCCGATCGAATAGCAAGTATTGTTGTTCAAATCTTAAAAAGATACACTCTTAATATCATTCAAGTCTATGCACCAACAATAAGTCATACTGACAAAGAAATTGAAGCCTTTTATCATGATGTATCCCAACTCTATAATAAAGGAAAACATCATATCAGAATTGTAATGGGAGCTAGCATTGGTATCCAACATTCAGATGAAAGCTCAATGGGAAATTTTGGGTATGGCATGAGAGACGACAGAAGAGCAAGGTTAATAGAATTTGCAAAAGAAGAAAACCTGTATATCAGGAATTTCTTTTTCAAGAAAAAAACGCATAGAAAGTGGACATAGAAAAATAGTGAAATTGACTTTATCCTCAGCAATAAGAAAAACATCTTTGAAGACTGCTCTGTTATAAACACCTTCAACATTGGAAGTGACCACAGTATGGTATGCAGTAAAATCCAAATAAATTGCCAAAAAGAAAGAAGAAAAATGTTTCGAAGGTCAAAGGAAAACATAGATCTACACAAACTCAGTCCGCGTGGTTTGCCTAGTCGCTGTGCGCTTCGCAACCATATGCCTGGGGAAGGAGTGTCCTAGGTTTGATTCCCGTCGGAGACGTGAGGTGCTCAAGGATCTTCCTCAGCCAAAGCCAAGTTATCCGGTCTTGGGTGTGGGGAATAGAGTTTTTTCCCCCAGTTTAGCTGGGGTTTTTCATCCCACAAGCAGGCAAACCGGACCCCTGAACACATACGGACTACAGTCATGAATACCTCCATTAGGGATGCAGCAGAAGAGTGCGTGCCGGATGCATTATTTTGCCGTGACTCCTCATTAGAAGGAGATCCAACCCGTCTGTTACAGCGGGAAGGGAGAGATAGATATACAAACACAACATTAAAAAAGATATATATCTAACACGAACTAAACAATAGATTTAAACTCTTATTATAGACTACAATGCTGATCTATCAGAAACTAAAGACATTATTAGCCAAAGCTTTTTACAGTGCTCACTTGAAACAGCTGGTACCACAGAACAGAAACAAGACATGATCTCTGAAGAAACAAAACAGCTTATGAAGAAACGAAGAGAAATGAAACAATCAATTAATCTACAGAATAAAATTGAATACATTGAATTGTGCAGAACGATCAGAAAACGAATCACAGAATAAATAAGAAAATTCAATTGAAAATTCATACAACACAATTGAAAACAGCCGTAGTCTCAAAACACCAAACAGCAATTGATGAGCAGCAACAAACAGATGGTTGCAGTCAAACTACAAGATGGGACCATCACCAGATATAGATATGCTCTAGCAAAAAGAGTTGAAGAGTTTTACTCAGTATTATATCAAGATGATGAATTAAATGAAGACGAAGACAACTAAGAAACAGCTGAAATACCACAGATTCTACCAGAAGAAGTTATGTGGAGTATCCAAAGCTTGCAAAATGGGAAAGCTGCAGGTAGGATGGAATTTAACTGAACTTCTGAAAACAGGTTACACAATCTACGAACTCTTGGTAAAACTATTTACTTAATGTCTGAAGAAAAATGATGTACCAGGAACATGGAAGAAGGCTACCCTAATTCTGATACATAAAAAAGTGAGGTAGAAGACTTGACGAACTACTGACCTATCAGTGGTTTACAAAGTGTTTACAAAAGTCTTAGCTCATAGACTTTGTGCGACTCTAGCCCTTGCACAACCAAAAGACCAGGCAGGCTTTCGAAGGGGCTTTAGTACAATGGACCATATTCAAGTTGTACAGCATATTATTGAACGGTGTAATAAATATCAATTACCACTATGTCTTGGTTTTATTGATGACTATGAGAAAACCTTTGATTCATTTAAAACTTGTGCATTACTTAAAGCATTACGAAACCAACAAGTGGAGAAGCCATATGTCAGGACCACCAAATCAACATACACCAATGCCAGAGCAGCAGTTCATTTCAATGGAAACATCTCTACTGTGGGAATACACAGAGTATAAGACAGGGTGACACAATATCTTCAAAATTATTCACAGTCCCTAGAAGAAATATTCAAACTTCTTGATTGAGAAGGGAAAGATCTGAAGATAAATGGAAGATATTTAAGCCATTTATGCTTTGCAGATGAGATAGTTATCTTTACTTCGACTGCGCATGAATTACAGACTCGTATCCATGAACTCCAAATTGCTAGGAGAACATCAGGCCTAAAGATAAACCTAAAGAAGACCTAAGTTATGTTCAATAGTTATGTCCAACCAGAAATTATAAAAATCAATAATGAGGAAATTAAACAAGTAGATATATACTTATATACTTATATGGACAACATATATCAATGGAACAAAATATCATGGACGAAATTAAAAGGCCCACGATACTTTGGCGGAAAGCATTTGGAAAATTACATTCAATATTCAAAAGCCAACTACCATTATGCCTGAAGAGAAACGTTTTTAACCAGTGTATTCTTCCTATATTGACATATGGCTGTGAAACACGGACACTGAATGCAAAGGAAATTCAAAAATTAAGAACAACACAATTTAGTATGGAAAATAGTATGCTTGGTATCACAAGACTGGATTAAAAAAGGAATACGTGGGTAAGAAACCAAACCAAAGTCTCTGACATGATAGGAAGAGAGAAATATCTGATGTGGCAATGGGTTGGGCATATTGCTCAAAGACAAGATCAACGATGAACAAAAGAAGTAATTTATTGGATTCCATGAGAAGAAAAATGACCACGACTCCGACCTAAATCACGGTGGATTGATGATATCATCATTTTTGCAGGAGTGGCATGGGAAAGGAGAGCCATGGACAGACAGGTTTGGAGTAATCTTGGAAAGGCCTTCATCCAGCAGTGGATCGACAACTGCTACAGTTGCCATTTGATGACTCAAAGAATGAACTTTAAAAGAAATTTAATGGCGCGTTGATAATGAGAGGTCACTTTACTTGAAATAACTGTAATATGCAAAGCAGTACGACTTCATGATACGTGAAATGCAACAAATAACAATGAGAGAGTGCAAGTATTATGGATTCTCCCTGAATGTCGTTCCTATGGTTTTGAGAATTTAAGCATAAACATGATGCCAACAAGCTTATGCTATGTGTCAAGTAGACCTCCCACAATTAGTCTTAAACTCCGTTCAGGCACTAATGTAATAATAATAAATCTTGATAGTAGCTTTTTCTGTGTTGCAGATTACATAACCAAATTTCATAATTTGGTTATGTAATCTGCAGTGTTGTAGGTTTGACTAGAATTGAAGCCATAACGAACTTTTTTCTTTTGATCTGGTTTCCAGGATACTGGTGAAATTAGGTAGGTGCTCATATGTGTATATATTTATTAAATATCTTCCAGTTCCTTGTATGCTTTCCTGATAAAGGCAGTCATGTTTGAGGGGATATAAGTAAGAAAATAATTTTAAAAATTCTTGGTCAGACATCTTGGATATTTTTACTTTTACATCAGTGGAAACTAGACGAACCATTTTTGTCTGTTCCTAATGTCATAAATCCAGACATTTCCTTACCAAAAAAACCGCTTCAATACCATCATCAGTAGGCCTAAAATACTGATATCTTAATATCTCTAATAGTTCATGTTCAGCAACTTCCAGTCTCCTGCCAATTCCTATACTCACTGGTACTTTCTTCCATCTTAATTTATATACACTGATGAAATATTAAATTTCTAGTATCTACTTTCTAATGGTCCTGAACTAAATCCCAAGCAAACTTGATATGCCTCCCACATAGTTCCTAATGCGAGGAATTCTCTGCGCTGCTTCCTTGACATGGAACACGTATTTTGTAGTTCTACACATATCATGATAGGTAGCCAGGCATGCACCTTCCTGACTAAGTCAGAACTGGATTATTGCTTTCACTCACAGATATTTTGTTATTTTTTATTACAATTCAAGCAACTAAAACTTTGGTACTATGTATTATGTTTGTGTTACGGTTCTTCGTTCTAGTTTTCTTGTTTAATGAGCTTCTCAGTAAGGTTTCTCCTACCGGAAAAACTCGAGATTCAGGAGAAACTTTTACTGCCACATGAGACATACTAACTTACTTCTATCGATAAAGCTCTTATAAAGACGAAATTGGAACCCACACCTTACAAACCATGGAATTGGTCAATTCCCAATAAGCTAGTTAAGCTCTCTCATCCAGAGGCAGCAGCAGTATGAATGCACATTTCTACCACAAAAACACTATCACGAAGCTGAGTATTTGTTCCTCTTGTTCTTTTTATTATAAGACGTGTCAGCTAATTGTCCCTAAGCGATTCAAGACATTGAATGTCTTTACTGGAGTATGGCCTTTTCTTTTTCAAATCCATACCACCATAGTTACAATCCCTTATATATTGATAACACTTGCTTATCTGCTATCTGGCCATCTTGCGGTCCCCTCCCTCAACGTTACCAGGCCTATAGCAAGCATTGCATCAGGTACTGTACCTTTCACTTTGACTTCACACCATGCGTTGCCTGAATGGCATAATTCATCTGCTCTCATTAAGGTTCATCTTTTCCTCCTTACTGAATATACTAAACCTTCTACATTCTTTTCCCTTCACTTCCCTCACCTAAGTCTTATTTATGTTTATGATCTTTGTGTTAAGGCTTAAGTGCTGGGAGAAACTCATGTTAAAAGTTTAATGGAGCGAAACAGCACTCAGAAGGAATTACTCTTTGAATACAGCTAACAAAATCAATTGGAAAAATAACCATTATGCTCCATCACAGTAAATTTAGAAGAGAAAAACTATTTTAAGAATCTGCTACTGTTCTTAAAAATCAACCTAATTTGAATAAATATGACTGCATGAAACTCCTCAAAATATGAGAAACTAATACTTCGAGATTTCAGGTTACATCCTAGGCCATTGACAGGGGTCAACAGAGTGTGCCCCACCTACTTATGACTCTAGTCTTTCGTCCTCGTGTTTCAGTCAGTTTTGTGCTGCTTTTGTATATACTGTATGTGTTACAAGTCTCATTTTGTACTCTCTGTCGATGTCTCTGTAACTGAGATGAAATATTGGAAGAATTAAATACTAATTTTAATCCTTTCTTAGTGCTGTTTCACTCCATTAAAGTTTTAACATAAGCATAAACTCCTATCTGCTTCTCGTATTTGATAAGATCAGTTACTTTTATTTAAGAATGAATATGTGTATATATTTATAACATAACTATATACACATACATCTATTTATTACGGGTATTAGCTTCTGGTATTCGTAGATAAATAAATAAACAACTTTTTACATAAGATTTACTAGTATTGCAGCTAATACTTGTTACCTCCATGTCGAGGACTGGTGGGAGGCACTCTGTATCACTCCACCCAGCAGATATGATTTGGTCTGTTAACGAACTCATCTCGCTCTGTTTTGCTGGAGCAAAAACCCAAATGTGTTTATCCTTGCATCATTAATTTGCTTTAGTTCATTATTTTGTAGAAAGTTTTTTACCTTGGGTATATATTATGTTAAAGATACCAAGCAATTTTATAAGCTACGTTTTTAATCCTTTTTCCCAAGTAAGCAAACAGACAAGTAAGTCGAGTTTGCGGCTGCACGTAGTGGAACACTAGGCAACTCGTTCTAAAGGTGGAGTAAGATCAGATCACTTTCCTTAGAATTTTCCCCTAATGCAAAGCACATTTCCTTGCGGAAATGTATGATGCTATGCATTAAGGTAATAACTACCCAGACCGGTTTCGACCTTTATTGAGGTCTCGTCAGTGGGAGCCAGACCTAAGTGATCGGCGCTTACCCCACCTTTACAACGAGTTGCCTAGTGTTGCATTACATGAGCCGCAAACTTGACTTACTTGTCTGTTTGCTTCTTTGGAAAAAGGATTAAAAACCTAGCTTATAAAATTGCTTAGTTCATTATTATTCAAAAAAAAAAAAAAAATCAGCTAACGCCTTTTTATTCCCGTATACGGGGAGTAGGCGAGGCCATTTAGCCTTATCTAACTTTTGGAGACTGAGTGGGCAGTTCAATCTCCACTGGTACCAATCAGAGATAGATGGCCCAAGGCTATCACTAATTAAGCGGTACTCAGTGAAGAGAGACGGCTCAAATGTGCCGCCATCTCGTGGTCCCTAACACAATATATTTAATGTCTGAAATAATGTGGGTTCTACGGTCGATTTTCTTGAGTTTACAGGACGAAAAACCCGAGTTTCCGGGAGGAAAAACCTGCTTGCCCGTGCCAGAGATCGACCAACTCGGGAACCGGTCGAAAAAAGGCTTAGAAAAATTTCCTCTAGTCGCCGACTAGACTCGAAACCAAGACTTCCTTCGTGCGGCCAAGCGCTGTGGTTGGCAAACGCCACATCCACTGAGCTACACAAGCTTTAGTTTTATTAATTGGACTCACCAGACACATTGCTGGAAGGAATTCTATTCTACAAAGCAGTAGGAAAGTAATGAATTAGGAATTTGTTCAACAGAGTAGGGGCCAATCGTTCGATGCTGTTGGCACAATCTCTCTCGATGAGTCTTTGGACTCCCTGGAGGTGTCAAATAATAATAATAATAATAATAATAATAATAATAATAATAATAATAATAATAATAATAATAATGTTGCCAACGGTATATTCAGATAAAATCGAAAGACGCTTTCATCAGACGAATTCGCATATTGTTATATATTAGATCTTTACTACCTGGTCTTTTGATTTATATGAATCCTCGTCGGTAGCTCCATTGGTGAAAACGATAAATTTTAGATCCTACGTTCGATGTATATAAAACATATAAAGAAACCTAGTACTAAATGGAAGCCATCATGGACTCGAAATATTTTTAATTTATTATTGAACACTTTGCCAGTAAATTTCGAGTTCGCCATATACTGTATTTCGACATGAATGCGAAAGATATTTACCAGTCATCACCTGTTTAACCGATACTGCAGCTTCTTCCAACCAACCAGTGTCTACGAATAGACTAGAAAAAGTAGTCCAGTTAATGACGACCTGTAACATACCACTGTGAAAGGTAATATGCTGACCTACTTGGGCGATTTGTTTCTCGATTACTGTAGACCTCGTCGTAGACAGCCTGAGCTGAATATAGATAAACCCTTGCGGTGGGTTTTTGACGCATAATGTTGGTGTATGGAAGGTTTGTTGTGTCTTGCGCTACATGGAGATGCCCAGTTAATAATAAAAGCAACAATAATATCCTAATTCATGCGTTTGCTATTACACGGTCAAATTTTTGGTTTCTCTAAAATCAAGCAAGCACACTCATAGGTCAAAATATTTCTAAGTATATGAAGAGAAATGCGAAATCATGTTTATTTCCTACATTTATATTTTGTATCTATAGCAGCAACGTCACTGAGATTAATGCATTTATATTGAATTCGTCGTTGTAAATGTTTAATTTGAAATGTGATGGCTTATGTAATTACAACGCATATATTTTACTTCAACTTTTAATTTTTAAAATGTTAATTTTTTTTTTTTTTTTGTTTGGAACATATCATAGGTACAGATTTTTAGTATAAATGATTTCCTTTCTTTTTTTTTTTTTTTCTTTTAAAGCTTTTAGAAATGCTAAAGATCAACATAATATTAAATGATGGTAATTGCACAGAGAAAAACTGCTATAAATAGTTTTTCTCGGTGTAATTAATATCATAAAGCAGCATTCATTTATTCAGAGCTGGATACACCTGTGAAATACTTCACGTGCGTTTTTCGCCTTCAAATGACTCGACTCACGTTAACTCAAAAAATGCACTTAGTTGCATCCTTTCGGAAAAGCCACACATGAGGAATGCCTGGTCGTATATGTGTTTTACCTCCAGGCATTTCTCAAAATGATTCCTGATCGTGAAATAGTGTTCGAAAGTTTAAGAAAAATTATAGCTAAATCACTTAATAATAAAGATCGATTTGACCCTTTCTTTTAAAATAGGATTTTGCTCATTTCCTTCTCAGTCTGTCGCGAAACAGTTCATTGTGGTTTAATAGATTACTTCAAAGCCTGATTGTATTAAGACATCTCAAAATTAATGAATGTTATAGTCGGATGTCAGTAGGAGCGGCGCACTGGCATTCTGCTTTTGAATTAATTGCAGAAACCCTTGTAAATTAGCATTGTTTTGCATTTATTTATAATCACTTTAGAAACCTTACTTGTGTTATAGTGCATATGTATATTATGAGGATATTTGATTCATCTTTATTTATCAGCATATTTGTTACAGTTATTCGTTTTTCCATACTTGTTTTCTTAGATTGTAAAGTTTAAATGTTCTGTAAACTTTAGACATATTTTTTCAGAAGATTTTTACATTCTTGTTTGTAACGGTGAAAGAAGTTTCTTGTTTGTAACGGTGAAAGAAGTGGTTCAGTGGTGTTATTAACATGCTTTCTCCTTCAGTGGTCCTCTTGCGAGCTTTTAGATGAAAGGTCATGGTACTGGGGATAGTAGCCTCTGGGCCTCCTTTTCCCAGAATGATTTGGCAATAAATGTTTGTGTTACAGACACCTCTTTTTTAATGGGTGTCTGTAATTGCTATTAAAATGGGTGTGAGGTATGCAGAAACAATTAAATCCTTTTTAATCCTCGTGCATTAGGCCTATAATGAGGCCAAGAGGATTCCAAAGATGTTGCACCTTGAAGATTTTGTAGGGCCCAAAATGCTTCATTGAACTCATAAAACTGTTAGTACCTCACACTTTGTGGGTTTTTGTAGCTGAAATTACGCTAGCAGGAGTTGATGGAATACAGCATTCGTCTATTCATTCTACTCTCTCACTCTTGGGCAGAAAAAAGTAAAGGAGGAAATGGGTCCTAGGGATGAATAAGGAAGTGCATGAACTTTGTAGAAAACCAATTAGTGGATATAAGCTGTATATGTGAAAGTATTCAAATTTTAATGTGCTTATTTCCATATAGTATTGTTTATTAAGTTAACATAATCATCTACTAGTTTCACTAGCTGTACTGACTAGCTTTGTCAAGACGAGAAGGTAAAAAACTACTAGTAAATGCAAAAAAAACCCAAAAGAATGCAGTAACGGTTAACAACAGTTAGACAGAACTCTGTAACAATGACTGACTCTCCACATGAGCCTTCCAATTTTGTCTAACTGTTGTTAACTATTACTGCATTCCTTTGTTTTTTTTCATTTATTAGTAGTTTTTTGACATAATCATATTAAAATAATTGTAGGAGAATGGAATGCATTGCTTTGACAGTGTGACTGAGAGTGCAGACAGTGAGTTTTAAGGAGTGATATGATAGACTTTGTATTGTCTAAAGTGGACCTCCTTTGATTTGTTTCATGGCTCCATGGAGGTCCTGAATGATGATGATATTGTGATGGCATCTAAAAAATGAAAGTTACTTTATTTAAGCAAAGACTTCACTTTCTGAAATGTTGATATATAAAAATAAAGAACATGATGGTAATAACGGCAAAGTGACTGCTGGAGACAGTGGAATTATTTAATGAGAATTTTGGCACTATATTTCATATTGGTGGGAATGCTGTGCAAAACCCAGAAGGAAGGCAAATACTGTAGGAACTAGAAGTGGCTGTGTATGAGGTTTTGAGTAGCCTAGATGTCAATAAAGTTAGGTGACATATTATCAAGTATTTTGCTTGGTGTTTAATGAAAGTTTCTTGCAGTAATAGTGAGGTGTTGAGTAGCCTAGAACCCTCCCAAAGGGAGGGGAAAATAATAACTGCACAAAAATGGTGCTAAGACTGATATTTCCAGTTATAGATCAGTCTGTGTATCTGCATTTATAATTAAGGTATCAGAGAAATTGGATACAAATAGAATATTTGATTGTAGACAGGATTCTCTGTGATGGTCATCATTGGTTTGTAAAGATTAACAACATGTAACAGAGGGAACAAGAGGTTCAAGAGTTTTGGATTTGGTTATAGCATCAGAAGAGTTGATAATAACTGAGTTGACATCTCTCCCACCAGTTGGAGAGAGTGACATGGTTTTGACTTGGAAAATGAATAGACATGCAGGAGTATCAAAGAGACAGGAACTTATGTGGAATTATAATGCAGGTGATTATAATAGTCTTAGACGTCAACTTCGGGAAGTTTCATGGAGGGAGGAATTGGAAGGCCGGGATATCATTAGTGCGTGGGAAATTGTGAAAGAATATTTGTTAGCAGCAATGGTAAGTTGTATACCACGAGTGAAGAAGAGGACACAATTGGGAGACAGACAATATTATTGTCTGTCTCCCAATTGTGCATGCGAAAAAGAGGCTGTGGAAGAGATATAAGGAGACAAGTGAAGAGAAGATGCATGAAGAATATAAGACACAGGCCAGAAGAGTGACTAGTGTGGTAAGGAAAGCGAAACTGGAATATGAGAGGAGATTGGCCCTAAGATCCAAAGAAAATCCTAGGGAATTTTTTAGCTATGTGGCCAGTAGGAGGAGAAATGACTGTGGAAGAATAATATTGTGGGATAAAAATGGGAATAGAGTGACTGATGCAGAGGACATAGTGGACTTGGATAAAGGATTAAACTAAATTTATTATAGTCTAACCAAGTGGAAAATAAACTTTGAAAGCATTATATAAGTCTATACTTGTCAGCATTCTCTTTATCATATCAGCTAATGCAGTTGATGTGAATTATAAATTTTAAGTACTGTGAATTTCTTTTTTATTAGTGATATAAAACTTTCCCTAAGCAACATTCCGGTGCTCTAAACTATATCTCCTATCAGTCCATACAAAAGATAACTAACAAATAAAAGAAGTGGTCCAAAAATAAAATGCAAGAAGAATGCTACCGTAAGACTTTATTTATTATTATTATTATTATTCAGGCCTCCACGGAGTCAAAAGACTCATTGTGGGAGGTCCTTCCTAAGAACATAAAGTCTGTCAAGACTCATCGAGGGGAGGTCCCCCTTAAGAAACACAGTCTATCATACCACTCTTTAAACTCATTGACCATTCTCGCTCCCACCATTCCATGATGCATTCCACGGTTCAACCACCCTCCACGCAAAGAAACCACTCCTTACCCTCTTGCTCACAGTTTCCTTTCGTAACTTCCAGGGATGGCCTCTTGTCATCACTCCTTCCTGCTGTTCAAAGCGAAAGAATTCCCCAGTGTCAACCCTGTAACCACCTCTCAACAGTTTAAAAGTCTCAATCATATCACCTCTCCTTCTTCTATCCACCAAACTCTGCAGTCCACATTCCCTCAGCCGATCCTCATAACTATCCTTGTACAGTCCTGAAACCATCTTTGTCATTCGTCTTTGTATCCTTTCCACAGTTAATTTATCCCATTCAAATCCTGGGGACCAAATCTGAGAACAATAGTCCAAGTGTGGTCTGATCAGAGACTTATACAATGGAATGATAACCCTCTTATTTCTGCAGGTCAGTGTCCTTCTCATAATTGCAGCAATCCTCTGTGTTACCTTTACCACCTTTGCAATATGTCCCCTAAACTTCAGGTTTCTATCAATCATCAACCCCAGATCTCTTGTCTCCCCTACTTCCTCCAGTATAACTCCTCCCATAGAGTATGCAGCATCTCATCGATGTTTCCCAAACCTCAAGACCTTACATTTTGTTGCATTAAACTGACACCCCCATTCATTTACCCATCTATCTAGCTTATTTAAATCCTCTTGTAGGGCTACCACATCTGCACTATTACTAATAATCCTTCCCAGCTTCGCATCATCCGCAAACAACTGAATATCCCCTTGCAATGTCATTGATATAAAGGTTAAACAATATAGGTCCTAGTACTGAGCCCTGTGGGACCCCACTTGTAACCCTCTGCCTCCTTGAAACTGCTCCACCATACACAACTCTCTGATACCTATCAGACAGCCAATCCTGAATCCAGTTGACCAATCTGACATCCAGACCCATGTGCTGCAACTTAAATATCAGCTTATCATGTGGCACCCTGTCAAATGCCTTCACTAAGTCTAAGAAAATTGCAGTATATGCCTTTCCCTCATCTAATGTTCTTGTAACTTTATTATAAAAGGTTAGCATATTGCTAAAACAAGAGCGCCCTTTCACAAATCCATGTTGACTCTCACAGATAACATTACCCTCATCTGCCCAATGCTGGATACGGTCCCTCACTACTTTCTCCAAGTTCTTAACAACTACTGATGACACACAGATCTATAATCAGACACTTCCAGTCTGTTACCACCCTTATGCAATGGCACTATCTTATCTTCCTTCCATTCCCTGGGCACCTTTGCCAAAGCCAGACTTTCATTGAAAAGCCAGGTTAAAGGCACTGTCAGTTCCCTAGCACATTCTCTTAAAACTCGAGGTGAAATACCATCCAGTCCCACAGCTTTACTGACATCCAGAGTACTCAGTATCTGAAACACACTCTCCTCCTGTACTTCTAAACCTCGAACCAGCCCTATCCCTCTAGCATTAAAACTGACTCCTCTAGGATGAAATACTCCAATAAAGTGTTCATTGATTCAAATACTCAGTACTGTACTGTCGACATTTCTTCTTATATTCAGACATAATGAAGTAATAAAATTTGCAAAAATATTCACAAAATAAAAGATTTAATTTACACTTTGTATGACTCCACTTATCTATCACACTTTCGACTGATGATTGTTGGCAAAGCACACAAAAAATAATGAAACTTATTCCTAAACCACTGGTATTTATAGATTTGAAATCTAGCCCGAATCGACTTGCATGCATTGACTTGTTTGCGATACCATCGTACTCGTGCTTTGAACAAGTCACTGCAAGCACCCATATTCCTGTCAGAACATGCTGAATTGAGTGAATTACCTATGTAATAGTTGACCAACATACTACTAGTTAAGACTCGTCTGCTGCGTGGATAGACTTAAAGCCTGTATGGCACGATCAATTTTTACAATAGCAAAAAATGAATAAATTTTTTAAGTATATAAAAAATAGAAGTTAAAATATCCTGTATGACACGCTCAATTTTTTATTTTGCATGCAAGTGCATTTTGTTCGTCCGACCACGACATTGTCTGAATAATTATAAATAATAATTAATAAATAAAATAATTACACAAGATATAAACAACAAACCTACAAAACATAACCACAGAAAACAGCATAATAAGTTTCAAATAATATTTGCTTTGTTTCTAGTTAGCAATATAAGTTAGTACTAACTAGACTAACTAAAATTTACGATTTTATTTCTTTCTTGCCATTATTATTTTTACTCGTAATATTAAATTATATAAAATTGGGTTTATTTTTGTACAAATCAATTAGAAAAGTGGTTTTATATATTTTATATATATTTTGAAATGAAATATAACGAATATATTTGCTATTGTAAACATAACCTATTATACACACATATATACATGCTCTATTTTCTCATTGACATCTATTTCTATCTGACATGGTAAATTTGAAATGATTAAATAATTGAAATAGAAAATTGATAAAAAAATTGATCATGTAAGACGGGCATAAGATGAATTAAAATGCAATATTTAAATTTTAAATGATTATCTAATTGCAAAATCACGAAAATAATTAATTTTTAAATATATATTATTAATTTCTTCTATAAAGAGCCACCGACCCCTAGACCGCTTGAACGCCCCCAAATGCTTCTGATCCCACTATAGCCCCCCCCTAGAAGGCTTCAGCACCCACTGGGGAGCGGTACCGCCCACTTTGGGAACCTATGAGCTAGGTCATTCATCCACAATCATTTCATTTTTTCTTTTACTGGCC
Source organism: Typopeltis vanoorti (assembly GCF_054136105.1). Lineage (NCBI taxonomy): Eukaryota > Metazoa > Arthropoda > Arachnida > Uropygi > Thelyphonidae > Typopeltis > Typopeltis vanoorti. The sequence goes on along the minus strand of NC_143562.1, from coordinate 54,193,900 downwards.
ATATAATGAACAAACTGTATGGGATTTTCCTTAAACTATGTTGCTAGTCTCCCTCCTATTCTGATTTTTCCTTATTATACTGATCACTTTCTCAGCTTGAGCCTTATGTTCCATGTATAACCCATCCGCTCTCCACATTTCTCAAGATAACTTTTTTTCGTGATCTTTTTTCATCTGCTGTTCCTGTTTGATTTCTCTAATCATTCATTTCACTCCAAATTTATCTTTTTCACATAAGGTATAAAATTTTACATTATTAACAGATATTCCTTAACTAGCTCTCCCATTGCATTACTGATCTCTTTCATCCAAGTTCTTTCTTCCATGGTATTGTCCTAATCTGGTTCTTGATCTTTTATAATCCCTTACCTTATAATATCACATAAATTCCTTTCTTCTTGAGACTTCTGCCTATCTGCTCACAACCTCAATTGTTCACTGTGTCACCAATTAAGACAAGGATAACATCTCAGTCCGTTCTTCTGCCCTTGCTAAATCCAAAACTTCACAAATTCTAGAAATTGATTTTCCTTGTTAACATATATTGGTTCCTCTACCATGTTAACCACCTCCTTCACACTTGATAAACTAACTTGTCTAACTTTATTATAAACTAATTTGTCTTACCTTATAATATCACATAAATTCCTTTCTTCTTGAGATTTTTGCCTGCTTGCCTATCTGCTCACAACTCAATTGCTCACTGTGTTACCAACTACGACAAGGATAACATCTTGGTCCATCAGGGGCGGATTCTCCATGCTTGCTATGCTTACTGTGCAAGCTCATTAATCGAGAAAGAAGTAATATTTATTTGTTAATAAATGCATGCATTTATAAGCATCCCATTTAGGATTTTATTTTTGTAGACAGAAGACGTCTTAAACTTGCACCGTGATAATTGAGCTTTGCATTGTGTATCGAAGGCCAATGCTTGCTCGTCTAGTCAAAGCTACCTGGGCTTGCTCGGTTGTCGGAGCTTCCAGGTCCTCGCTGCAGCACTGTGATTTCATGCGTACGCATAGCCATTTCCGATCCCTTCACATCGTCTTAAACACAGGCCATACGCAGTCAAAGTAGCTCTAGCCAGTGAGCTTCAGCCAGCCTTTACAAGTGTGTGTTGCTTGGGAAAATTAAGTTACAACCAACTTTTTATGACGATGTTATTGACCAGTTCATAAAGAAGAACTGTAGGGTAGAATTTGTATTCAAGTAGCTAAATTGAAAAAGATAGAATAATATCATTTGTAAAATAAATGTTGTATTTGTATGATTAAATGTACATAAATTTCTAAATATATAGTTTTAAATGGTCAGTAATTCATTATTCAGCTAATCAGACTTCAATCACACCTCTCCCTGAATGATAACAAGAGCAAGCGTGAATTTCAAGACCAGCATTCGCTCCTGCAGTTCATTCCTCTGACCATGCTAAATCCAAAACTTCAAATTTTAGAAATTTGTTATTAACAATATATGGTAATATTTGTTAGCATATATTGTTTCCTCTGCTCAGTATATTAGCAGTTGAAATCTGCTATGTTAAGCACCTACTTCACACTTGATAAACTAATTTGTCTGAAAATTTTTATACATCATCCTCTGTGTTCTCCAGCTTCTAACAACATCATGCTAAATGTCCTCCTCACTCTTCCTCATACCATATCTTCTCACAGCCAGTGACACCACCACCATCCCTCCCCCTCCTGATTTTCTGCCATAAGAGGACACATTTTTACTAAATAGCTTAAGGAAATTACAACGTATCTTTTCAACACTGAATTGACAGTTCTGTACTGTTGCCCACTCATGCGATCTATTCAAGTCCTGCTGTAAGGCTACAACATTGCTCAATTCCTCATCACCCTCTCCAGTTTTGGATTACTTGAAAACAGTCATATATCAGAAGTTAAACCAATCCCAATATCATTAATATACAAATTAAATAACAATGATCCCAAAACAGACCCCTATGGCATGCCACTAGTGACTATCCTCTTCCTGGATACTGCACTCCCAACTCACTAATTTATCATCAAATTCCATCTGTTCAGCTTGTTATCGTACATAAGCAAGTTGGTAAAACACGACCTTGGTGCATTGCCAGTATGCTAGCTAGCTCTATATCTATTGTTATTCTTTCCAAATTCCTGTTCTGCTCTGTGATATGCTATACATCTCTCTCTCCATCACCCAAGCCACAGTCTTTGCACATGATCTTTCTTGTTATCTTCTACCCTGACAGCTGTTTCCATGCCCCAACATTCTCACTTGCTCAGAGCACATTAGTCTCTCCAGATGCAACTAGTCCCCTGCATGCATACAGCTTTTGTCTATCAGTCCATATGTTTTAAACTTCTCATAGTACTCTATAATGCAATGTGTGCTGCATTGTGGGATACTAAGGATGTTGTTGTGAAGTCAATGACCTTTATATACAAGTAGCATAGTTGTGAAGATACTTCAAACTTTGTTTGCTTACACTTAGATAAAAGATTAAATTAGAATATAATTTCTTGGCAAGTATAATTGACTTTGTAACCAAGTGAAAAATGTTTCTAGTACTCTCCAGTCTACTCAATCTTTCCTAGGTATTTTATTATTATTTTTATTTTTAACTCTAGGAATTAATCAATCATTCTTACTTTACTAAAGCTATAGTGTGGCACTGTTTGAATTTTTCTGTTATGTATGTACATATACATACATGTATGTGTGTTATTCTGCTCCTTTTATTTTATATGAAAATTTCCTTTTTTCATACTTTTCAAAAAAGAGAGAGAACAAGGAGGTCACCAGTGGAAGTTGTATAAGAATGTGGTTAGCAAGGGTGTTAGGACTAAGTTTTTTATTTGAAGGGTGGTGAATGTGTTGACAAAGGTGGTTGTGGGTGCTTCATCAGTGAATGAGTATAAGAGGTATTTTTAGGAAGTTTTTAAGTTTAGGAAGTTACGAAAGGAAGCTGTGAGCAATAGGGTGAGGAGTGGTTTCTTTGCATGGAGGGTGGTTGAACCATGGAATGTATTGCCTGATAGAGCAGTGAGAGCGAGAATGGTCAATGAGTTTAAGGAGTGGTATGATAAACTTTGTGTTTCCTAGGAGGGACTTCTCGCAATGAGCCTTGATAGACTTGGTGTTTCCTAGGAAGGACCTCCCACAATGAGTCTTTTGACTCCATGAAGGCCTGAATAATAATAATAAAGTATGATAGGTATTGTGTAAATAATGGCTAGTGTTGAAAGTTTTTCCACTTGGTTATACTATAAATTAAAGAAATTATATTCTTGGTTTAATCCTTTATCAAAGCATAAGCAAACAAAGTTTGTGCATGAAGTAACTTCACGACTGGGCAACTCATATATAGAGGCTAATGACTTTGTCATGAAATTACTTCACACTCAAACTTTGTTTGCTTACACTTAGATAAAGGATTATACCAAGAATATAATTTCTTGGCATCTTTAATTTATAGCATAACCAAGTTGAAAAACTTTCAATATCTATCTCTGATCTAGAGTATTTTAGTAATAAGGTGTGGCACCCTTTGGCTACTTGTATATGAAAATATGATGTCTGCATTACTTCAACCTTGGTATCACTTCTAGGCTTGGCTCCCATTGGTGAGCCCTCAATAAAGATTAAAACTGGTCTGATTAATGAAAGGATATGTCATTTGCATTATGGGATACTAAGGCAAGTAATGTGAAGTTATTAGCCTCGATATACAAGTTTTGCCTAGTTCTTCACGTGCAAACTTTGTTTGCTTACATTTGGATAAAGGATTAAACCAAGAATATAATTTTTTGGCATCTTTAATTTATAGAATTCTATAAATTAAAACTATTCAATACGCTACAGTTATTTGGTGTTAATGGGGCAGTATATCAAGCAATACTTAGTCTTTATTTCAGTTGTAAGTCAGCAGTTAGAATGTCTGTACGGTTAGCCTAGTGGCTTTGCACTTCGCAACCATATGCCTGGGGAAGGAATGTCCTAGGTTCGATTCCCGTCGATGACGTGAGGAACTTAAGGATCTTCCTCAGCCATAGCCAAGTTAGCTGGTCTTGGGTGTGGACAGTAGGTTATTTTCTGCAGTTTATCTGGGGTTTTTCATCCCGCAAACTGGCAAACCGGTCTCGTGAACACACATGGAATACAGCCAGAAATACGGACCAAGCCACAGGCCTGATTCGTCAGCCTGTGTCAGTTTCAGAGCCCGAATAAAATTTTTTTTGGGGGAAACTAGATGGTGCCGTATCCCCCTGTAAAAAGGGGGACTCACAACTACTGTACCATCACACGGTAAGAAAGGAAGCAGTTAGAATTGAAGGAAGATGGTTTAATGTTAAATCTGGCAGTGAGACAAAGATGTACATTATCCCATCTGTTATTCATTATCTATATGGATCACATTATAAAGGAAAGTGGTATTAAACATGATATCAAAATTGGAGATGTTAATGTCAGCTCTTTGCTTTATGTGGATGATGTTATACTTCTAAATAAATATGCTACAAGTCTGCACGATTCCCTGACTAAATTGAATAACTGTTGTAATAGATATGGTATGAAGGTCAACAATAAAAATAGGCAGAATCGTTGAAAATGTCAACTGTGTTGTGAACGGAAAACTTGTGGAACAAGTAAAACATTTCAGCTACTTAGGCACGATTTTGAAGATGGTAAATTAAATATGGAAATAGACAACAGAATCAACAAAGCTGGTATGGTAGGAAGAAATTAGTCAGAACACTAATAATCAGAACACTAATAATGAGTCCTGAGAAAGAATTGATGCGTGAACAGATGGCATCAATGGCAATATCATATTAAAAACGAGGATATTAGGAAAGAACTTGACATTGTCAGAATACAGGAATATGTTAGCAGAGCTAATCTCAGGTAGTATGGTCACTTAAACAGAATGGGCAAGGAAAGATTAGCAAAACAAGTGTTCTCTGCCAGGTTGGCAGGAAAACGACCCAGAGGAAAACCAAGATATAGGCGGATTGATTCAGTACAAAGTGCCTTAGATGATAGAAATATAAGATCTGATAATGTTGGAGTCTTGACAAGTAACAGACTGATTTGGAGGAAGATTGTGGATAGGAAATTAGTAATGATGTAGTACTATCATATCCTATACACCCCTTGAGGGTATATGGCAGGAATTTGATGATGAAGATGGCTAGTGTATGAATAAATGGATCTCCCACAATGAGTCTTCTGACTCCAACTCCATGAAGATACCTGTATAATAATAATACTGAAGATGCAAAGATGTCTATGAGATGGGCAAAAATTTTATGCCAATAAATAATTAATTTTTGCATAAGGTATTTATATTAATTTAGCTGTATTTGAGTTCTTGCATGTTTACTGCAGAGGAACCTGGTATGAAGATTGAAATATCAAGCAATTAAGTTTGTATTGAAATTGTTACACAAATAATTATTCCATTTTTTTTTTTTCAAAATTGAATCCTGAAAACAGTATAACAATAAAGAATAGTGGCTAGCATCTGGTAAATGTTGTTAACTTGGAGACAGAGCCTTTAGTTTTATAATGGGGAGTGAGGGAAAACATTGAAATAAGTCTTGATTATGTATATATCACACTTTTCTAAATATATCATATAATAAAGTGTTATGAATACAGCTATATCATGCAGATGATAATTTCAACATCAAAAATATGCAAAGGCATTCCTTTGTGAATTAACTTTCTGTCCAATGAAAGTAATTTACAAATAAAGTAATTCCTTTGCCAGCCTGGTTGGCTGAGTGGTTAGCGTATCTGTTCTCCAGCCAAAAGGCTGGGGTTCGAATCCTGCTGTGGGCATGGATGTTTGTAATTGTCTGAAAATACTAGTGGTGGTGGTGGTTGGCAGTTGATGGCATTGGTGTAGATGATGAAGGTAGTTGCAGTTGGTGGAGTTGTGAAGATGGAAATCTGTAGAGTAGATGCCCTCCCTTGATGAGTCTTTGGACTCCCTGGAGGTGTTGAATGTAATTAATTGGCAGGGTGGATTATAAGTAATACTTTGTAAGTTATAAGTTACCTTTTAAATTAACTTACACACATCATGCATGAATAGTGTATTTTACAATAATTTCATATAGACTAATTTTATGAATATCTTTTATTATAGGTTTTCTTTTATTAATGCAACAGCCATCTGCTTCTTGAAATTATGTCAGTGAATACAAACCAGATTTTGGGTAGTCCTTTAGTTAATGAACCACACACAGTACCACCTTCATATAACAAAAGTTATTACAGTGGTTATACATCACCCGATGCTCTTGATCCTCAGTACTCCGGAACTTCCTCCACAGGATATTCTCAGATGAGTTCTCATTTTCATATTCATCCAACTAATAGCTCTGAATTGTTTTCTCAAAATAGTTTACATTCATTTCCATTAACAGACTTTTCCTCAAAAAATGAAACATCACATTTTTATTCCATCAAGGAAAACTCTTTTACTAGAATATCTGAAAACATGCCAGTCACTTGCAGTTATAATTCCATTTCCACAAAAAGTATGCCATTCATATGTCAAAAATCATTGAATTCAAGCTGTGTTTCTAGTAATCATGAAACTAATAGACCATTTGCTGTCTCACCAGGATTTCAACCACAGAATAAGCCTTATACTAGTCATCAGCAGAGCAGTTTAAATTTGGATAGTCTTTTTGATCCAGTAAGTATGATTTAATATAATTAATAGTTAATTACATTATTGGAGTAAAGTTCAATTAAAGTTGTATTTTTAAAATTGTAAAATTAAAATTCAGTGCATTTTGAACTTTATTTTCAAAGTTGTTATCATAGTATATGATGCCAAACAAATTATTTACATTCAACATCTGAATCAGTTTCAAAGATCCTTACAGATCTTAAAAATATATGATTAAGTTTCCCCTTTTTCCCTGTTAATTAACTCTTTTCCTTGTTACCCTCAGTTGTGAGTTCTTTGTCTGTAAATGAATTCAAGAAGAGGTATGATAGATATTATTTTGATAGTTTGGGTCTCCTGCGATGAGTCTACTGACTCCATGGAGATACCTATAATAATACCTTCCACCAAGGATAAACAGCCCCCCCCCCTCTCTCCTATCCTGCTGTGTACTAGGTTAAGTGTGATTGCTTTTCTTTTACTTTGGACAAATAGAATGCATATCCATAGATAGCCTGAAAAATTTTTTTCTGGCACAATACAGGCACTAACCTCAGTATCCTATTAGCCATCAATGTGACAGATGGCTCCTGGAGCCATCTGTTACATTGGTGTCATTTGTGTGATTGTTCAGAGAGTGCTGAAGCACTCTTACACTACCCAAATTAAACTGGATGACTGTCTTAAACTAAAATTTGGGAGAATCATATCCTTATTAATTGCAAGCAGTAAAACCTTTCTTATATATCATGTCTTATGAACTGTTGTATGATGTCACTCTGGTCCATGGCTCGTTTCTGTTGAAAGGAAAAAATTGTTGTTCTTGCTCTGCCATTTGAATTGTTTGTTTACTAATAATCTGTTACTTTCAGGTTGAAATATTTGCATTAATAAAGTGTGGCAGTGCACTAACACAAGGAATGCTGATAGCATTATTATAATCTTTCTGAAGAGAAGGTCAAGGATTGAGGGAAGGATTAAATATCTTGTTGATTGTAGAATTGTAACCATTAGATGGGAGATGTGTTTTAGATGGTGAGCTTTATTTGTAAGAGAAGTATTATTAGAACAGTTATAGATGACTGTTGGATAGTTTTAATAATACCATACTTCTGAGGGGAAAAGCTTGTGATTATATCTGCCCATGTTAATACATTTTCTTTATAATGTAAAAGAGAGATTACCATTAGGAAGTTGTGTTTATAAGGTGTCTAGAAAGACTAGTCTATTATTAGTTTCTTTTTCATAGTAAAATGGATTCTTGAATGTTGACTAAAGAAGTGAAGCAAAGAGTCTAGTGTGTTTAAGCCATGAGGCCAAACAGAAAATGCATCTGTGTATTTTTGAAACTTCAATCACAAAGTTAATCACAAACATCCATGCCCACGGTTGGATTCAAACTTGTGGGTTGGAGATCAGGTATGCTAACCACTCAACCAACCAGGTTGGCAATATGTGTTCTGATATTACGCATTCATTTTTTGTATATACAGGAAAACCTCACTTAATGCAAATTCGATATGCGCGATAATCAGTTAGTGCGATTGAGTGAAATGATACTATTTCCCCGCTTTAAGCGAGCGATTAATCATTTAATGCGATTTTTTTACGTTATGTGAAATTTTATGTTACGCAAAATTTTTGTTGCCAATCTGCAGTGAGAGGAAAAGCTGAGTCATTAAGAGACATGAAAGTGGCACTAGTAATATAATGATTGTGTGAGACCCTGGAGTATAGTGAGTCTATAATTTGGATTATATTAAATAAGAGCAAAGAATATGAAGAACAAGGAAAGTTACTACCGCTTCTTTAAGCATGCAGATCACCCAAAATAGAAGCCATTTAATGATTGAGATGGAGCATTTTCTATCACTCTGGATTGAGGATTGTAACCAAATACCTCTTAGTACATCATGAAAATTATGGAAACAACTACCGTGTATACTTGACGTTTTGATCTTCATATTAAGGTCATCATCTGAAGTATACACATATATATATACAAAGAAATAAGCTGCACTACAATCTACATGGCATGCTAAAGTTACTGACCAACTGTTACAACTATTGGCCTGATCTCTGGTGGGGAAAAAAAAACAAAAAAAAACCATTACTACATCAAAGTTAGAGTACTATTATTATTGTTATCTATTAGGTTACAAAATTAAATTAAGCTGGAGAGCAACATGTTTACAAAATAGGAAAAAATTAATAAATAAAAGACTACTTATATAAGCATACTTATAAATTAGAACCAACTGGCATGGATAGTGTCCAATAAAAGCTGAAAAATTGCTTCGAGTCCTAAAGCCAGAGTTTGCTGGAAACTAACTGTGCTGAATGTGTGCCATCCAAATGCTTGGGATTTTAATGCCACCATTATTGTTAAGATTAGAGTATTAATTAAAATTTCACAGACTTCTTTAATTTTCCGTTCATACCAGGTTTTTGTATGATGTAACGAGCAAGTACTTTTCCAATCAATTTGGTGTTGGGTGTTAAGAGCGTGATCTGAGAGGCCTGCTTCACCAAAATTGTTAAATTTAATGTGTCGTTTGTGCTCTTTTTTACAGATAGGAATTGCATCTCCAGTTTCCCCAATATAAGGTAAGTTACAGGTGCAATAGATGCAGTAAACTCCAGGATGTGCCAATGGGGGGGGAGGATCCTTAGAGGAGTTGAATATATTTTTTAATTTTAAAGGTGGTTTAAAAGTGGCATTAAGATTATAATGCCACTTTTAAAAAACACCGGCCTGGTTGGCCAAGTGGTAGTACTACATATCTGCTCTCTAGCCAAAAGGCTGCTGGTTCGAATCCTGCTGTGGGCATGGATGTTTGTGATTGTCTGTGAAAATACTAGTGATGGTAGTGGGCGGTAGATGGTAGTTGGTGGATTGAGTGGTGGAGACAGGGAGTTGTAGAGTAGGTGCACTCCCTCGATGAGTCATTGGACTCCCTGGAGGTGTTACGTAATAATAATGGTGTAGGATTCTATTAATTTTTTTCTGATAATCCTTTAATACAGTGGTTATTAACCTTTTTACTGGCCTGCACCCCCAGTGAACTTCAATTTACATTCTCACACCCCTTTGAAAGATGTGTTTTTTTTATTTGTTAGAAAAGAATATTTATTGCAAAACAATTTATTGAAAAATAGCATCAATTTTTAGTGACTAATTTGTTGTTACCTTTTCATAATAATATTTTGAAAGTGAGGTTCCTTTTTTGAAAGGGCTACGTGCATATCATCACTTGCATTTAAGCGATTTTGGGTTTTTTTTTTTATGTGCAAAAATGATGAAAATCCCATTTTGCAAAGATAGGTGGTAGCAAATGGTAGAAGTGTCTGCAGTGCTGCCTTTGCCAGTTGTGGAAATGGTTCTAACTGAGTACACCAGAATTGTTCTAAATTCCATTTGAATACGTGCACTGACTCGCATTTCAATAAGATATCTTTTTATTAAATGATCGTCGTTTATAGAGTTAAGATCCAAAAGAAATGGATCCAGTATCCACCTCTGCTCTTTGCTAATATCTCCTGTGGAAAAATATCCATGAAAAGAATTAATCAATTTTGCAAATGTATTACAATTTCAGATAAAATTGTGATTTTTTTCGTTTTCCAGAACAATTTCATCAAGCAAGGGAAAGTTTGGGAAAGTAAGGGAAATTTCATCAAGCAAGGGACCATTTTCAACTTGACGTATATAAATTTTTAGTTTTTCAATAAAAGCAAATAATTTTTTAGTAGATGTTATTATGTTCTTACCATACCCTTGCATTGATATATTTAATTCATTTAGGTGAGCGATAATATCTGCTAAGTAGGCCAATCGAATTACTGCATCTCTTCTTTCAAAGTCTAACTAAATTACAATTCTAGTTAGTAAGAAACTGAATAATCTCCTTGCACATTTCAAAAACCCTCTAAGCATACATCTCTTGGAGAGCCATCTTATGTCAGTGTGATAAAGAAGCACACTATGGTTAGCACTGATTTCTTTGCAAAAAGCACGAAAGATACGATGATTAAGCGCCTGTCCTCGAATATAATTTACTATGTTTACTGCTGTAGCTAAATATTTTTTTAAGTTCTCTGGCAAAGTTTTTGATGCAAGTGCATGGCAGTGCAACATGCAATGTGTTATTGCAACTTGCCGTACTTCTTTTTTTGATATAGGTAAAAAAACCGGAATTATTGCCTAACATCGCAGGTGCACCATCAGTACATATTGAGCTAATCACATCCATTAGTATTTGATGTTTCAAGAAAAAGTTTTTAATGTGATTAAAAACATCAGTTCCTTTTGCCGTCAGTTCCAGTTGATCACAAAAAAAAATTCTTCCAAAATTTCCTTTTCCTTTATGTATCGCATAAATACTAATAATTCACTGCAATTATCAACGTCAGTTGACTTGTCCAATTTAATACACACTTTCAGAGGACTGGTTTTAATATCTTGTACTACTTGCAGTAAAATATCCTGACTGATGTCTTGAATGCGTGATCGAATCATATTGTTTGATAATGAAATCTGCTGAATTTTCTTATGTGCTTCAGAACCTAATACAATTTCCGCAATTTCCAATGCACATAGTTTCACCAATTCTTCAGCTATTGTATGAGGCTTTTTTTTTTTTATGCACAGATATGCCACCTGATAAGAAGCTTCTAGCAAAGGCTTCTGAACTACTGCAGAGCCAAATTTTGTAATGGTACTGCTGCTATTGAATCGTGCCTTCTTAGGCTTCAAGATGTTAAGTGTGTGTCCTGAAGCTTTACCACCATGCTGCTTGCTGAAATGTTCTAACAACTTTGACGGTTTAAGATTGGAGTTTGAAAATATTTTGCAACATAAAATTCCATGTTTTCATCTGTCTTTCTCTGTTGCACAAGTAAATAACATAATCATCTTTCCATTGGTGTCTTTTTGACATGGCAAGGATTATTACAAATAATAAATTAATATTTACATATTATTTAACTATGCATTTGGCCATGGTTCCTTAAGAAAATTATAAAATAACATGTAAACAAAAATTAATTTGAGTTCTTACTGAATTATCAATTGTTCTTTACTTACTGATTATGTCCGGTAAAACAAAAAAATAGCGTTCATTTGTCACTTGATCCACTTTGTTGATTTGTACACAACGAAATGATATTCCTCATGACAATGGCGAGTGTATGTGCAGCAAGTATCCGTGCGTTCAGCTTGGGCATATTCATGAGTGTTTGTGAGCAGCAGTACATTTGGGATATTTTTTGAATATAGTGATTTTTAATTTCTTAAAATGTAACAAATAAAAAATATGTATATTAAGTTCTAACATTATTGAAGAAATCAGTACAATTAGAAAAAACTTGCATTTAATGAACTGGATAACGAAGATGTGAGAAACTTGCTCGATTCCCATTCAGAACAGTTAGTGAGAATGATCTCCCTCAACTAGAAGAACAGCGTGCATATGAAGAAGAAGATAAGGAGTGTGAACAAGAAGAGAACGTTATGACTAAAAAGCTAACCGCAAAAGAACTTGAGCTAGTTTTCAATCATATTGAGCATGCTAAGGAAATTTTATTTGATGCTGATCCTGATATGGAATGAAGATCGAAGTTCTCCGAAATCTTGATAAAGCGATCGCCAGCTATCACAAATTGCATGACAAGATGAAAACGTCGAGCACGATTCAAACATCTTTACTTAATTTTTTTTTAAAAAAGTAGCTTAATCAAATGTTTAGACATTAAATAAAAATTTAAGCAATTGATTTTTATTAACTTTGATGATTTTATCCTCTTATATAGCATCATCATCATCAAATTCCTGCCATGTACCCACAAGGGGTGTACAGGATATGATAGTACTACATGAAAAAATTATATCATTACTAACTTCCTATCTACAATTTTCCTCCAAATCAGTCTGTTATTTGTCAAGACTCCAACATTATCAAATCTTACATTTCTATCATCAGCACTTTGTACCGTATCAATCCACCTATATCTTGGTCTTCCTCTGGGTCGTTTTGCTGCCAACCTGCCAGAGAACACTTGTTTTGCTCTAATATAGCTTATACTGTAATTTGTTTTCCAAAATTTACGCTAACTGATGGGTGAATTATAAATATTCCTACTGTTTATTGTATTCACTTAAGGTGATTTCATTTAATGCTCATTAATTGATGAATTAATTAATCATATTAAATGAGATTTTCCTGTATATCTTTGATCATTTCAATAATTTGCAGTGATATCTTTCTTAATGTCAGTACCTTCAAGATATCCTGTAATCTGATTCTGTCAAAAGCCTTCTCCAAGTCAGTGGAATACATAAATATTGGTTTGGTAAATTCTATTGCTTTTTCTGTTATTTGCTTTATAACAAATATAGTATCAGTACATGATCTTCATTACAGAATCCTTGTTCATAATAATTTAGTCTAGAGTCTAATTCTTCTTTGATAATTATATATTTTTAGGGTAGTGTAGAGTAAGTTTATTCCTTGATAGTTTTGTTACTTTTTAAATATTGGTCTTGTAATATTCTGTCTTTTCTCAAAGACAGAATATTATATGATAATGGTCTGAAAAGTTCTTGACCTAACAATGAAAAAACGGATTTATAATTTCAAAATTATTTTTATTTTTCAACATAATCTCCCTTAAGACTAATACATCTATTCCAGCGATGCTTCATTGCCATTATCCTGTCCCTGTAGTGGTTCTCAGTAAGATCTGCAAAATACCCCTCTACAGTTGCAATCACCTTTTGATTCGAAGAAAAATGCTGACCAGCAAGGAAGAGTTTTAGTTTTGGAAAGAGGTAGAAGTCAGAGGGAGCCAAATCCGGGGAATAGGGCAGATGTTCCAACAATTCATAGTGCAGATCCCTTAATTTTCCCATTGCCCAAACACTTTTGTGGACAGGTGCATTGTCCTGATGAAAGATGATTTTTTTCTTCTGCAAATTGAGTCTTTTCTCACAAATGTTTAGTCTGGTTAAAAGATTGGAATAATATTCCCCGGTTACTGTTTTACCCTTTTCAAGATAATAAACAAAATACCTTTAGCATCTCAAAACACCAATGCCATAACCTTTCCTGCTGATGGAACCGACTTTGTCTTCTTTGGTGCTGAACAACCGGCTTCTGTCCACTGTTTTGACTGCTGTTTGGATTCTGGTGTGTAATAGTGAATCCAAGTCATCCATAGTAACAAATATATGCACAAAATCAGTTTTAATCTTGTTTAAACGCTCCAAGCACTGTTTGGAAATTTTCATGTGAGTGCGTTTTTGATCTGCTGTGAGCAAGCATGGCACCCATCTTGTGCAAAGCTTTTTTCATTTGCAATTCTTCATGCAAAATATATCCTACACGTTCTTTTGAAATGCCTATAGTGTCAGCAATTTCATGCACTTTGATTTGTCATGTGCATTCATGCACTAGCTGGTCATCCAATACCATATTGTGCACTTGATCAATGATTTCTGGTATTGTTACACTTTTTGGACGTCGTTCACGTGGATCATCTTCAAGGCTGGTATAGCCACGTTTAAACTCGGCAGTCCATTGCTTAATTGTGAAAAACGAAGGAGAAGAGTGCCCATAAACTTTTCTGAACTTCGAATGAATTTCTTTTGGCGTTAAACCTTCTTTTACAAAGAATTTTATAACCGCACAATATTCAATTTTATCCATTTCAAGGGATACAGACAACACTTTTGCTTCAGACAGCTGTATGAAACAAACTACTTGATAGAATGACTTGCAGTTTCACATGGATGCTTATGACAGATGTACCAACTTAGAAAAAAAAAATCTTGCCGATAGTGTTGCCATCTATGGTCAAGGCCAAGAACTTTTCAGACCACCCTCTTATGTTTAATTAAATTTCTCACGTTTTCAGTCGTTTCTTTACTTTCATATTTTAGCATTTCATTATAAATTTCATCATTTCTAGCTGAATGAGGACAAATATTATTGTCTTATAGGATAAATGTCTCTCCGACTACACCCATATACAGAATAACATAGGGTCCAGGACCTCATCTTTTATAAGTTGCAGCATTCATGATTCGACTAGGAAGCACATACATGTGGGTATATCCATTCAGCAAGAAGCTTCCCTAAACCATCATAATCTCTCTCTCATAAGTATCCCTTTCATGTATATTATATATATATATATATATAGAGAGAGAGAGGTGATAGCATGTCCCTGTTTTTCTCCACATCAGAGCATACTCCTGGTATTGCTCTTCTTATAGCAAATTGGAACTGCTCTGTGAACAGTTCCAAATCCCCATTGGTCTCGAGTCCAGTTGATAGTGAGCCTGGCCCATTTTAAATGCTCTCTCCTGTGATCTGGAGTTAGGGACATGCAGACCACCTTTGTGAAGCCTTTTGCACACATTGAAAACAGATACCAATGTTCCTGTAACCAATGCAAGGTCAGATCATAGCTGATTTATCACTCTTGGTTAGGCAAGCAGATAATCTGAGATATTAGTCACCCACTGTTGTCATAGTCCCATGGCCCTCCTTCACTGCATCTCCTGGATACTCTTTGTAACTGTTGGAATTGGTTTCACAGTCTGTGAACCATGGATTGACTTGCAAGCAACCATCTGGCTACCTCTGACAGACTTTGATTGACTTCTAGTCTTACAGTATCTTGCCATCTGAATTCATCGGTTAAATGATATCTTGCAGCCATATCCAAGAAGTTTGATATCATAAAATTCTTTTGTTCTCACTTCTTACATGAAATGTGAAACCAATGAGAAACTACTCCAAAATACCCACTTTTATGAAATGACTGATTTGCATATACTGACAGAGCTACCCATCTGTATACAATAACCAGACTCGACTCGAGTATCACTTTCTATGTAATATACCTGGCTTTGAAATGTGCCCAATTATTGCAGTTTTTCTCTTTGTTCCTTAATTTATAGAAACCAGCACATAAGAAAAGATGATGTCCAGTCCTGATGTAACTACATAGGATATAGACTCATGTGTCACACTATGAAGATATGGGAAAGAGTAATAGAGAAGAGATTGCAAGACTTGGTGTCATTTAGTGAAGGGCAATCTGGTTATATGCCTGGCTGGGGAACTAATGCCATCTTCGCTTTAAACAGCTCATAAAAAGGAGAGCAACATGGAACTCGTTCTAGTCTTCACTGATTTGGATAAGAGATATGGAGAAGCATGAAGAAAATGATCCCAGAAAAGTATATACATCTTGTTTAAGACATGTATGACAGTAGCAAAACAAGGGTGAGATATGGAGTAGAAACCATTGAAGCATTTCCAGCTAAAATGAGGATTCATCAAGGGTCAGCTCCCAGCCCCTTGTTATTTATCATGTTCTTGGATGTGTTGACAGAAACAGTAAGAACTGAATCACCCTGAATGATGATGTGGTAATTTACACAAAGTCTGAGCAGGAAGCTGTAGAAAGACTTGAACAATTGGGGAAAGTGTTGGAAGGTAGTGACTTGAGAATCAATAAAAATAAGACACAGTACATGTATTGTAGTGAAGCACCAGGGAATATAACATTATAAGGCACAGACAAGCCACAAGTGTCTGAGTTTACATACCTAAAATCATGTGTTGAAAGTGATGAATACCAGGACTTAGAATTCAGGAATGAGGAGGATCCAGCATGGATAAACTGGAAGATTTCAGTTATCTTATGTGATACAAAAGTGTTTAGCAAGTTAAAAGGAAAGATCTATAAGATGTTGGTCTTGCTACCATCTGATGTATAGTGGTGAGACCTAGCAGATAACCAAGAGATGGAAGAAGAGAATGGCTGTAGCTGAAATGAGAATGCTAAAACTTGCAAGTGGTGTAACACGATTGGATAAGATTAAAAACTCACTAATTAAGAGACGAATGAAGGTAATCCAAGTATCTGTGAAGATTGGGGAATCAAGGTTGAGATTGTTTGATCATGTTATGCATTGAGACGAAATCTATGTGGGAAGGAGAGTGCTGGAGATGAAACCAGGCAAAAAAAGTAAAGAGGAGAGAGTGAGATGAGACAACATACAGAATGAGAGAAAGAATACTCCCCAGAGAGAGAGAGAGAGAGAGAGAGAGAGAGATTGACCTCAATGGAAAAGGAATAGAGAACAGTTTTTGAAAAGATGGGAAGAGACTGTAACAGACCACAAGGCCTATTACTGAAAGGAGAAGAAGAAGATTAATGACCCCTCTCTTATTAATACACTTCACTCACTTGCATCTTCTACATCTGATCACTGTTCATCAGGATTGGCATCGATAATTCCCCGACTCTGTCAGGTGCATGTAGCAATTGATTAACACTCATTTTCAGTTCACCTCCAAACTTGTACAATAAATTTCTCCTTCTCTTCATTCTTCTTTTCTGCTGCCTTCTGGAACAGTCTCCCACCTTATGTGTTTCCCAAGAAATAGTTACAGCTGTTCAATTGAAACATAAATAAGTTCCTTCTTGCCTGTTCACAATACTAGCATACTGTAGGTAGACCGACCTCTCTTGGTTGAGTTCTCCATAGAAGAAGGGAGAAAAAAAACTGCTAAGTAGTAATTACCTGAGGCAGAATGATACGAAGGGCTTGTGAGTTTTAATCTCTGTTTTGATCTGATTGCACCCTAAGATTTGTCTATAAACATCTGCCAGTTGGGATGAGTGATCATGCAAGCATTATCTGGTAAGTGGCTAAACTTATGGAATTTTCCGTTCAGAAAGAATATGTGCAGAATTACAGAGTTGATAATTACAACAAACTTATTAGACTGCTTGGAACAATGCTATGATGTAAAAAAATTGCAAGGGAAGAAATAAAGTTGATAAATACTGTTTGTAGTACTTCCAGGAAATTGATAAGACTTATCATTGATAAAATGACAAAAATTCCTTGACCTATCCATGGTACTGATGTACTATACTATAAGTATGCAACCTCTCATGTAATGGAGATATACACACACACAAAAAAGTAAAAACATAACCATGTTACTAAAGCAAGAACATCCCTTAACGGATCCATGCTGATAAGGACAATAGATAAATTGCCCTTATCTGCCCAATTTCATATATGCATTCTTACCAGTTATTTCAAAATCTTAACAACCACAGAAGAAATACAAACTGTCTATAGTTTGATGCTTTCATTCTACAATCACCCTTATGCAGTGGCGCTAGACTATCCTCCTCCCACTCCTCAGAAATTTCCTCCATTGGAAGGCTTCATTAAAACAGCCAAGTTGGTGGCATTATCAGTTCCTTAGCACATTTCCTTGTAACATATTGAAAATTTCCATCTAGTATCACAGCCTTACTTATCTAAAGTATTCAGAGTACATTCTCTTCATTCACTTCTAATCCTTCATCCTACCTTATCTCTCTCTAGGAATAAAGTGTGCTTTACAAGGTTGGAACATCCTAATAAAGTGATTATTTAAATAGCTCAACTATGTTATCTGCCTTGGTCACCCAACTACCATCTCCATCTAACAAGATCGTCCTTCTGAAATCATTTTTCCTCTTACTGGCCACATAGCAAAAGAACTTATCAGTAAAAATTAAAGATAGAAACTCAAACTTATGTGGAAGTAATTTAATATATGTAAAATTTTCACCTCAGTATCAAAGGCATCTTCAGTATGTTATCAGTGTAACACAAAATAATTCATTTTAAGAACACCACTAACACAGCAGACTGCTAGTAAATTCCTGATTTAAAAAAAAATTAAATAAATAAAAAATAAATTAAAATTAAAAAGTTAATATAATGAGATAATCAGGAATTTGCATACGATTGATACAATAATTATTATTATTATTGTTACATGACAGCTCCAGGGAGTCCAAGGACTCATTGAGGGAGGGCACCTACTCTACAACTCTGTCTCCACCACTCATAATCCACCAACTACAACGAGCTGCAAATGCCATCTACTTCCCACCACCATCACTAGTATTTCCACAGACAATCACAAACATCCATTCCCATGGTAGGCTTCGAACCCACAGCCTTTTGGCTGGAGAGTGGAAAGCTAACCACTCGGCCAACCAGGCCAGCTAGTATTTCCTATAAAGGGTGCTTTTAATGGTATAATAGCATCAAAAATAATTTAAGTTCTCTGGTGCAGCTCTCACCATAGAACTAAACTATCTTTGCAATACTTTTTTGGCCAATGGCTACA